>NC_045158.1:7216897-7219397 GCF_900700415.2 Clupea harengus | reverse complement strand
AAATATGGCAAAATACAAAACAAAATATAACTACTATAGAAAATAATGTGCATCAGTTGCTGAAATATACTTCAGCATTTTAGTCACAAATTGTCACAAATGCCACTTTAGCAGTACATTTAAGAGTCTGTTAATGTGAGTAGTTACTGTATTTTCTCTTGTATATTTCATTTTCAGTTGTAGGGAATTTGAAGGGGGTCAGGTGACACCACCATCAACCCAGCAGACACATTTACGAGAGCCAGGAAATGAGTCAGAGACTGAGAGCGAGCTAGCCTGCAAATTCAAATTCAATTCAGATGCACAGAGGTTGTATCTGCGTGTTAACGCCACATTCAAACACAAACTCAAGTTGTTGGGATACACATTAAAAAGCCACTCATCCGAGACATACGAGCTGTGGCTATTAAATAACGAGACTTATTAAAAGTACATACGAGTTATACAAGTATATTACAATTCGTCATTACAATTAAATTCCAGCATTAGTCTCATTACTTAATAGCCCTACCTGGTATGCGACTGTGTGCTGTAAGCTACATACCAGTGAGGAGTCTAGGCCTGCTGGTCAGGGGAGGAGAGGGACCGGAGCTGGGGGAGCCCACTGTGAAGACGACCCGAGAGGGACTACCCATCACCCCTACTGCCATCAAGAGACAGTAAGCCAGACAGTTGTGAGGTGGAGGGGTTGGAGAGATGGGCGGAGAGAGGGAGAGTGGAGGTAGTAGCGAGAACGAAAGGAAGGGAGAAAGACAAGCACAGAGAGAAGAGATGAAAGAGAGAAAGACCATGAGAGATGGACTACATTAATACATTACGTTTCTGTGGCACCAAGCTGGGCTGGAGGTTATTTCGAACAGAATTGTACTTCCTTTTCTTTTCTAAGTTACTTTTCCAGAATCTCAAACTTTCCCTTAATTGGGTCACTTTGAGCTACAGCGTTCTTATGCCTTAGTAGGAATGTGTTTGCAACCAGGGGAGAAAAACACAACACAGCTCACTAAGAGGTAAAGCTTCTGTGTAGCATGAACATGTGTCAATCAGATTGTATGTAAGTCAACTTATATATGTAAGGGTGCATGTGTGCATGTATGTGGGTGTGTTTGTGTGCAGGTGTGTGTGTGTGTGTGTGTGTGTGTGTATGTGTGTGTGTGTGTGTGTGTGTGTGTGTGTGTGTGTGTGTGTGTGTGTGTGTGTGTGTTTGTGTGTGTGTTTGTGTGTGTGTGTGTGTGTGCCTGTGTGTACCTGTTGTGTCCATGGGTCTCTCCATATTGAGGTTGTCTGTGCTGCCCCGGTCCAGCTGCGCTCCAAACACAGCCTTCAGCAACATGTCTGACAGGCGGCCTGTGCTCATCGACCTACGCAAAAAAACACCCACAAAGCAGCCATTTGCATATTAGCATCAATGTAATGTTAGAACATGAGCAAGGACTCTACTTTCCCACGCTAATATTCTTTTTTGGTTTTCTTGATTCGTTCTGCACCTGCACCTGTCCATTGAAACACTTTGACTGCTACTTGAGAGGGGTGTGAATGTCCAGTAACAAAGTACATATCATTGATCTAATTGTTATTTCAACATCCAGCATAAAAACTGACTTGTTCATACTCATGGTACCCACTCTTTTCTGGAGATCATTTTCCAGGACCTTTTTTTGGAGACAGTTTTGTGATGATCTAGCTGGTATGACAGACAGAGATCTCGCCATACACTAATATGTTCCTCTCTGTGGAAGTGATTTTAAAAAGACGTGCAGTCTGTGGTTAAACATACCTATAAAATCATGACATACCTAAATGTACGATTCAGAGTTAGAGTTCAGTTTGCTAGGACCGTTTACATGCACAAAAAGCTATATAAAACACTAAAGGATGGGAAAACCAGAAAAGCATAATAGATCCCCTTTAACATTATTCAACCGTTTAAAAAAACAGTTAGGAAGAAAGCAAACTACCACAGTTACCAGGCAGCGGTGAGTAATCTTTACATTTGAATGATAATGTAACTTGGATTATTTAGTTTTGCCACACAAGTTGTAATATCATCCAACCTAACTTTGGGGTGTGTTCACAGCATTGGCACATCATAACCAAGAGCTGCATATTCAAAAGACTCTCGTCTTTTTTTATTACTTAGCTAACTAACTTAGCCAACTAACATAGCCAACTAACTTAGCCAACTAACTAACAGATTGCAGAGTTATCTGTTTTGGGGAGCTCTAATAGACAGCGTAGTAGTTCATTCCCAGGTAAAGGAAAATTAGGAGAATGTTTCTAGGACATTTTACTTTTTCTCTTGTTTTCCATGACTAGAAAGTTGGTCAACCGTTTCCAGCTTTGAGAAGGGAGTTCATTAAGTCTGTGCTGTTTTAGTTATCCACAAGGAAAAAATGTCTTCCCAGAAGAGTACATCCATGTAAGCTCTCACAGCCTCACACTTCTAGGTCACCGCTTGGTTTACATTAGGCCATGTGTGTGTGTGTGTGTCTACATTTGTATG
>NC_045158.1:7096897-7211897 GCF_900700415.2 Clupea harengus | reverse complement strand
ATGAGCCCATGAAAAACTATACAATGCATACTACCACTTAAAACACACATACAGCACTTTCACAAAAACACATGGAGACTCATGACATAATGACACACAGACACACACAATCACACTCACACTCACACATAAACACACACTGTCACACACCCACTCACACACACACACAGATCTTCACCTGACAGGGCTGGGACAGGTGCGTAAGGAGGGGGAGGGGAGAGGAGTCCTGCCTGCAGAAGCTCCGGCAGCCAACAGGAAACTACTGAGAAGAAAAAAAAACAGCAGGGCAGTAGGTCAGTGTCTTACACACACACACACCCACACACACCCACACCCCCCCCCCCCCCACACACACACACACACACACACACCAGAACAACCAATCACCCACCCACACATAACACCACGAGGGAGAGGAGCGCTCGAAAAACACAACACAGAAACACAGCACACAGAAACATAACAGGGCACACAAACAGTTGACATGACACTAAACACACAAGCCACACACACACACACGGAATAGATAGGTGCATGGTGTCAAGATGCATGGTGTCAAGATGAGCCCATAAAAACACACTCTGCCACTCCGCTGTCTGGCCGTTCCCCCAGTATAAATGACACACCTGTCAAGTGGCCCAGGATTCATGTCACACCATAAATGTGTTTGTTACTCAGATCTACATGTGTGTGTGTGTGTGTGTGTTTGTGTGTGTAGGTGTGTGTGTGTGTGTGTGTGTGTTTGTGTGTGTAGGTGTGTGTGTGTTACCTACCCGCTCTGCATCAGACTGTCCGTGGGTTGGCCTCCTGCCGCATCACACACAATTTCACCTGTGAACACACAACACCGCTTAGAGCCTTTACACACCAAACGGACATCAATGAACTAGCGGCAACGAAGGCCGACTGTTGCCTTGCCTCACGTCGTTTGTGTCTTGTCATGTCATGTACTTGTAGAGTGTACTTTTTTTTAACATGGACATTACACGAAAAACAAATGAAAATTATGAAGAAAATATTTTTCAAACAAGAAGATGTCTTTGTCTAAGGGATATAATGACATTTCTATAATATTTCTTCATCGTACTCGTTAAACAGAGTGATCTCTCTCACCAACGGGCTCCCGCTGCCTATTCAACATGCTCAACCGGCCTAAAAGCCACCGATAGGGGTCCGACTAGCTCCAACAATCCGGGAAACACACCACAAAAACAAGGGCCACAGACGCTCACTGCCGGCCCGACATTGGCTGCCAGCCGACCGTTGGCCTGGTGTGTTACGGGCTTTACACTCACAATGCTCCCATATGGCACGCCCAGTGATTAAAGACTCATACTCTGACTGAACAGAGAACCTCTATGGGAACAACTGAACTGGACACGGTTTCACTTTCAGACAAAAAGAAGATATTTTACAGCAGTCTAAATGCTCTGTTCTCTTTGCTTGCGCTCTGGTACTGATTGCTTGCGCTCCTGTGGTATTAATGAATGGGCTATTAATGTAATTAAACTGTAGAGGTATAATGATGCCTCTGCCGATCAGCGTGTGCTTATTGTTTGTATGCTGGTGCACTGGGGGTCTTGTGCCCTTGGCCCTGGTGAGTTTGGGAACACTCTTGTGCTTACTGGTGAACTGGGCAGGAACCATGATAAAGTCCTCAGGTTCAGAGGAGGAGGAGTCTTTAAGCAGAGAGTCAGGAGAGAATGGGGTGGCGGGACGTTGAAGGGGACTCTGGGCCTCTGCATCGGACTAGAGAGAGAGAGAGAGAGAGAGAGAGAGAGAGAGAGAGAGAGAGAAAGCGGAAGAGAGAGAGAGACAACCACAAACCAATAAGGTGATACAATAAGGTATTTACTTAATTGAGCTTATACTAAACTAGTGTATGAGGTGCCTATTTATGGTGCATGTGTGTATGATTTTACATATATGTGTGTATATATATTTACGTATATGTGTATAATGTCTGTGTGTATGATTTTACACACATGGGTTTGCATGAGGGTGTATTTGTATGGATTTCTGTGGTTTGCAGGAGAATAAGGTTTGTGTGTGTGTGTGTGTGTGTGTGTGTGTGTGTGTGTGTGTGTGTGTGTGTGTGTGTGTGTGTGTGTGCGTACCTGAGTTGGTGTCAGGTGAGTGGAGGAACTGCTGCAGGAGCTCCCAGAACCAGTGCTGGGGTAGGATGGCACGGGCACGGGCACTGGAGAGGCTGACACACACACACACACACACACACACACACACACACACACACACACACACACACACACAGGAAGAGGGAGAGGGAGAGAGTAAGACACAGGCAATCATAATCGTCATATCCACATACTGTACATCATAGCAAGCAAAGCAAACTGTATCCGAGAGAGGGAAAGTCTCTAACTCCCACTGTGACACTCACATTTCTTTGATGAGGAGCTTGCCTGCAGGAATGGGTGATGGAAAAACTGATCTGGAAAACAAACGGGAAACAACTATGAGTTAACCGGATTGGTTGGTGCATTGTAGCTGTTGCCAGCAGCAGTGTTCAGTATGCACTGACCAAAGTCCATGCGGTCCTTATGGTTCCTCTGCAGCAGGCCCAGCAGCAGCTGCCTCAGTGGACCAGAGGTCTCTCGGGGGACGCTACAGATAAAGATATGAATTAAGATCACAGACTATGTCCAAGAAATACACAGAAAAAAAGACTGGTTTGAAAAGACTGACCATAAATCACACACACACACACACACACACACACACACACACACAAAACAAAAATATGTGAGGAAATAAAGTAGTGTTGCCACGTGTCCTTTATTATGACTGAACAGACTCCCAAGTGTATTGTGTAAACACAGGCACGTTGCTTCAGTTTCTGTCTGTGTATCTGTATGTGTGTTCGTTCGTCTGACTAGAACACTTGTGTTATATGGGTCAAGTTGGAACCAATGGCGGATCAAGTCTCTGCAGGCAGTTATAAATAGATCAACACGCAAACAGAGAGAGCAAGCTTATAAAAACAACCACGCCTGGCTCCATCTGAGAAGGAAGAAGTACTTCTCCATCCCTTTATCTATGCATCTCAGTATCTGATAATCAATACTCATCAATTCCTACCATTTTGGTGATATTTTCTAGCGTACACATTGTCTACGGGCTTCAAAGTTAAGTCTGTATTGATTAGAGTACTGACCCCGTCTAAAAGTAAATGGGGGGGGTCAAATGGTCTGTGGCAGCAGAGCACTGCCTCATTAGCAGTTTAGCGATTTCGCAATATAGCTGCAAAATAAACAAGTGTATATATGTCCGTGTGTGTCATTGCGAGAAAGAGATAGCACTGCAAAAATCCAGCTCATAAAAACAAGGAAATAAAGTATTAAAATCGGGGATATATTACTTAAAATAGGCTAAATTATCTGAACAGAACAGAACAAGATAAAAAAAAAAAAAAAATTCTTAAAACTAGTGTGGCCAGACTAAAAACCAAGTAAATTTGTCTTGATTCTGACTTTGAAAAGGCAGTTTTGTACTTGTCAGTGGTGTTGAAACTAGTGTCAAGCATTAACTTGTTCATAACCAGTAATACAATCTCAGTAACAAGTTATAATACCTTATTAAGATAATTAAGGACTGAAACGCTTGAAGCAAATGAAATGCTCTAACATAAAAAATGCCTGGTAAGAAGAAATATCTTGTCAGACAAAAAACAAGCATATATTTCACCTTACTAAGATTCAAATGTTTGCAGTGAGATCGTGTGCATGCAAGTGTTGCATTGCAGGAAGTTGTGACACATCACATTTATAGATTCTGTTTATTCCAATTACCCAGAACTCTCCTCTGGCCACTCACCTAGGGGTCAGGTTTCGGTTTCTTTCATAGAAAAGACGAAGCTCCTGTGGACTGCTGGCCTGGGGGTGACACACATACACACACATACGCACAAAGTGAAGATAGGCTCACTTATTGTATTAAACAATACAAACTTGAATCAAACCCATAAGGCAAACATCATTTCTAAGATAATGACAGATTTTAAAGGCCAAGTATTCAGATTTGTAAAAGAATGTGTCCACACTTTAAGAAACACAAAATAAATTGATTTCAAATCAGAAAATGCGATCTGACAGTAATCGAGTGGACATCACACGAGTGCTGTGCATCATCACAGCCATGACGTTATCCGCAGTAACACATGATTTTAGTTCACTTGCGTTCATATGACATTTCTATAAAATATTTGAGAAAGTAAAACAAGAGACCTAGAAAGATTTGTTTCACCTATTTGTTTTAATATTGGTAAAACGCTGTTCCACCACAGGAGCTGTGGCCTGTAGTTTGTTCCTGTGCTACAATGGAACAGTCAGAACAACAAGACAAACACTGTTAGAATGTAAGCAAGACATCCACCAGACTATGGGTATAGACTACCTGTTGACAAACTTGTACAATAATGTCTTAACTAGAAGAGAATGCTTCGAATGTCAAAATCCATCTTTCATTATTAGGCTACGGGTGTGATCTCAACAGCATAGACAAAGGGTGCTTAATTATGGAACAATTTTCATCCCCTCAGGATTTCACACAATCAAGGTGACTCCGTAAACTGTAATCCAGGCTAGCTGGGCAGGGTGCAGGGTGCAGGCTGAGATCTGCTTCTATGTACAATCATACATCCTGTTATGCAAATCCACATTCAACAGAGTATATAAAACACAACCACTGTAGTTACCACCTGACACGGCATTGACCCTGACATCATTGGCTCATCGGCCAAAAGGTGACCAATTTTGCGTACTCAATGACTTTTTCTGGCAACACACTCTCTCACCGTCTCTCCCTCCGTCACTTTTTTGGCACATGGCAGCCATGTGATGGCTATGTCCACCTCCAGCTCCCCCAGCTCAGCCATGTCCACCCCCCAGCCTGTAAACACCATCTGATCTGACCACAGGGACACGCTGTCCACACCACTAAACACGTCAGCACCATCATCACACACACACAGTTCCACGAAAACAAAAGCACATCGGCCACACACAAACACATACATAGTGTTTGTAAACCATATATCTCTTTTCCCTTCTCACTTTCTCTCGCACTTCAGCAACACACACTGGCTGTGTACAATAAGCCATTCATAATCACTATCTTGCTTCATGTCTCACAACACACACACACACACACACACACACTCACACACACACACACACACACACACACACACACACACACGAGCAGCTGTGTGCACTCTACATGTGCTGTTTACCAAAGCCTTGGGAAACACTTGCACTGACTTGTGCTTGCTGATGCCTGTGCCTGCACACACAGACACATTTTGCCGTCAGCCATTATTTCAACTGAGCCACACTCCCCTGGCAGGAGGAGGCCATCGAAACTGCCGAGAGCCCTGGCACTGTTTGTTTCATTTTTTAATTATGCAACAGTGTTTTCAGTGGAAAGTGTTTCCACCCTTCGTTTTCAGACCAGTAGGTCAGAGATTACTCTTGACCCAGGATCAAATGCAGTAAAGCGTTTACTACAGCCGCGCTGTGTACAGGGAGGATTGGGAAAATAACAAGCCCACAACAGAACCTTGACCTTTCTATAAGAGATTACTGTAACAATCACAACAAGGTTAAAGACACAAAGACACTGTTAGACACTCCTGTGTGTGTTATTGTGCATGTCTGTTTTATTTGGAGAGGTACAGAAACAGGCTACAATGTGAGTGGGAGAATGTTAGGTGTGTATGCAAGTGTGTATTTGTATGTACTTCCGTAATAGGTTTACATTACATGCCTGTGTACAGTATAGTGGCTGTGTATATATTCTGACAGTCATGTACAGTATAAATGCGTTCTGATTCTGGTACCTGGAAGGGTGCCTTGCCGGTTAAGCACTGGTAGACAATAGTGCCCACACTCCAGAGGTCAGCTTTAGCATCATAATTCTGAGACATGATCACTTCTGGAGCCTGCAGACACACACGCATAGACAATGTAAAGTCTGTATTCCATGGGGCTAAAGAAAGCTATGTATGACTTGAAGCAGCTATGCAATATAAATACAAATTCAGCTATACATAGGGATGAAATTAAATAGAAAACAGGCCAGATTCTGTTAGGCAAAAAAGGGATTTAAAGTAATTTGTTTTAGTATTTGTTTTCGTACTGTAACTGTAACAGTAACTGTAGCTTTGCTGAAAAAGGGTGGAGTTGCCAATGAACTGCCTCTTACCATGTACATAGGAGAGCCACAAAGGGTGGCGGCCATAGTGTCACCCTGGAGATATCTGGCAAACCCAAAATCAGCTGCAACAAGACCATGCAAAGGGAGAGAGAAAAATCAGAATTGCAGCAGAACAAAACCCCATACTCCCTGTAGCTTTGACTTTACTGTCATTCGGGGTATTTGGAGGCAGACCCGGCACAGTTTGGCCCTGCTCGGGAGAGGGTCTAACATAAGCCCGCCACAGTTTGGCACCGGTCAACTTGAAATGCAAATTGGTTGCTGCCAAAAAGTACCAATGGAAAAAAAGAGTCAAGGTTGGGCCAGCTGTCATTTTACTCAGCTGTGCCGCTGCACCAGGTCCAAAGACTTCATGTGGTCAAACAGAACACCAAGCCCAGGCAATCAGTGACTAACACAAACACACAACACAACACTCACCCACTCTTTCTCCCCCCACCAACTCAAACAGTTTTAGATACATATACAAACAGTCTCACATGTACGCTCGCACACTTTGTCAGCTGTTGCATGTGCTTGTGCAACAC
Organism: Clupea harengus; assembly: GCF_900700415.2. NCBI lineage: Eukaryota > Metazoa > Chordata > Actinopteri > Clupeiformes > Clupeidae > Clupea > Clupea harengus. Next base: position 7,205,136 of record NC_045158.1, on the reverse strand, counting down.
AGACACACATATACCCCCACCTATCTTGATGCAGATGTTGCTGGGGCTGGCCCTGCGGCTGGTGTTGTAGGCCAGCAGGATGTTCTGTGGCTTCAGGTCTCGGTGGATGATGCCTTTGCTTCTGAGCACGCTCATAGCCCCCGCAATCTGCTGCAGGAAGATGCGAATGGTGTCCTCTCGGAGGGAGCCCTTCGCTATAGAGGGGAGAGAGAGAGCGAGAGAGAGAGAGAGAGAGAAGAAGAGATATTTTTACCTGAAGGTCAAAACTGTAAAATGTAATGTCTTTTCTTGATGAAAACCGCTAGACATAAAAAGCCTAGTTTTTCTGGTGACTAGCAATAAACACAAACACTAACCAGAAACTTTTAGGACACATCCAGTTCAATCCACACATGAATATTGGTGATGCAGTTTAAAGTCCCTCTCCTGGCATTGATTAAGCTATTGATTACATTTTTTTTGTAAAGAAATCCCTTCATGGCGTTAAAATGGCTTGGATGTAGCTCCGCACCTCTGCCTCATGTACTATTTGCGGATCTATGAATATGCAAATGAGACCGACCTCAGCCACATTATCAAAGAGCTAATAATGTGTTGCTAATGTTTGATAAACTTTGGAGATTTTACAGATGGTTTGTTTAATTTCAAGTTCAGTCTTTCTATTTGTTCACTGAACATCACCTTCACCAAACCCAATCCCATATCCCCTAACCATAACCCTATATTGTAGTTAACAGAAGTTCAACAGATAAGTTACATTTCTTTTTTTTTTATAAATGAGAGCAGCTCAGCCTAGTCTGGCCCTCAGTGACATTAAATGTATGTGAAAGCCTAGGCTACTGTAAAACGAAAGACTTACAATGACATGACATTGAAATGCTTTACTGCCATGATAGCGATAAGTGGTAAGAATACAATAAATAAAATAAAATAAAAGTACATAATCAAACGTTTCTCACGTCATTTAATTCTGTGGATAGCCGGCTTCCCCTGGCTTTTGCTAGGAGCCACCACTGGGTGTACCTAAACTATGTGTTGGTGCACCTAAATCAAAAAGTGAAGCACACCAGTGCAACCTATGTAAAAAAATAATAATCTGGAGCCCTGCAAGGGATAAGAGATAATGTTCAGCCAAGTACTGACAAAACGACTGTAGACAGGGGGATCAGCACCTTAACACAAAATGGGGTTGTGTGCTGCTTTAGAGGGATTTACTCTATAGTAATGACCAGCTGCCCCCCCCCCCCCTCCCCCCCCCACTAGGCAACAACCTAACAAAATAAATTATTTGGCTATTGAAGAATATTAATTTGAAATAATTTCTTCGCCAATGTAATATTAATATATTACGCAGCTCACTGTCCTCCATTGATGCCAATGACAACTTCATTGGTTGCATTATAATGATCTGTATAAAATAGTGGTCAGACACACAGTTCAGCAGTCTGCTACCAAGCATTTAAATGGACATAATGGAGGTGAGTGTTATACACCCATATGTGAAATTCTACTCTGGCTAGGGTGCAACAGGTTTCTGATGTTTTAAAGCTCACACGGCATGACTCTGAACCCTGTATGAAGTTCACAGAGCTTTGAAAATATGCTAGCGGACTGCTGGGAGATCAGTGCCCTCCTCTGTGATTTGGGGGAAACGTGTTAAAGAATAACAAAAGCCCAAAATCTCCAGGGAGAACAATTCAGACCTGGCTGTGGGCAATAAGAAGGTGTGACTAAAATCAACAACACACAGATGGCTAAACCTCCCCCCCAGATTTTTCCACCATGAAGAGCGAGTTAAGGGAGTGACAGGTGGGTGAGTTCATGTTGTCACCTGAGCTGTGTTGGGCATGTGTACTGGCTCACCCGTGCCCGCTGAGCTACCTCTGCTGGCAGCAGCCCAACGTGCCGCCCAGAGAAAACAACCTCAGAAGGCTCTGGCATGACAGCAAAATTAGGTCAGTGACAACAGCTAAGCATCTTAAAATAGCCCCGTCCCTGCAAATGCTGCAAATTTGGAAGGGAAACGGGTGTAGAATAGAGCCTCATACGCCAACACCCCATATATCATATTATTTTCCTCACAGAGACTGTGGGTGCATGGGTATTTTAGGATATAGCTGTGTGAGAGAATGTTAATGAGTGCTGTTCTGAGAGTTACAAAAATAGATAAGAATGAGAGCTTATGAAAATATGACCCTTGGAGTTTTAAGAAAAGCACTGAGAGTGATTTACTTCAGTTACAGGGTATTGCACCAGGGTGCTCTATTTCCAATCCCTTCGGTCATTCAGGCCAGGAAGTTCTTTTTCTGACGCAAGGCAAATGCCAGCTCACTCATTAGGCCAATGTCCTTCACCCAGAATTACTTCTGAAATGTCACAGCTACTCATTGTATGAAAGCACCACAAGCAACTCAAAGACGTTCCACACAAAACTGTGAAATGCTGCAAATTTGTTTACGTCTGACGAAAAGCTTTTGGCAGAATGGGCTGTCCTAATGATCATTCACAACAAACCTCTGCCCAGTCTGTCACTGCCGTAGCAGCCCTACACCATAACATCTCATCTTTGAGGTTTTAGTTCTCAGGTGCTAATTTAGTCACTTTGATTAGGAGCAACTGAAGCTTATGTTGATAACAACACCTCATCCCTCCCCATTTGCTCAAGCAACATTTATCAAGGTAGTGATGACAGAAACTAACGCCTCTGATAGAATCGTATTCATGAAAATGTTGTCACACCGTTTGATGCACTTACACTGCAGATACTCAGCTAGGTCACCTCCGTTGCAGTACTGTGAGAGGAATCAGAAAAAAAAATACATATTAATGTAAGCAGGTCTTCTAAATTTCTTTTAACCAAAACAGCATATTTTGTTATGGTGCAACAAGAATTCCCAGAGTGAGCTTACCTCCATAACAAGATATACACAGCCTGAAATCTCCTGTTGGAGAAACACACAAACAGTCAGTGCTTGTTATTAGTTAAGTGTCAAAGCTAGACTGCTGTGGTTTTGTTATAAGTCACAACATGACTCTATGAAAGTTGCCAATATATTCCTAATCACTGACATTTCATCTCCACTAAGCAAGTTACTAATATAGTTGTGAAGGGACCCCAGTCAGAGTCATTTTGATGTTCGATCTTTATTTAAGCATTCATAGAGGGGTGCTTTGCAAAACTCTACGTAAAAAAGTGGTTTGAGTACACAGCAGGAAGATGCACACAAATAGCAGATTCAGCTCTGCTTTTACCATTTCTTTCATTTTAATAATTGCATAGCTTGCTATGATGACATAACATAGAAGAAATTATAACCATAAAAAGCTGAAGAAAACTAGTCACTCAGTCTATGATATTAAATAGCTATAACACTGTTCTATCCTATTAACTTAGGGCTAATTATAGTTTTAGAATTCAATTCTCTGTTATGGATGCCAGATCATAGCGTCTTATAAGTCATTTTTTCCATACCAAGCTAGTAAATAATGTCACGTGCTTGTGTCACGTGAAAAAAGCTTTTGACACCACCCCCACCCCCACCAATTCCATGAAATAAATCTGACAGCTAACGTGTTGTGCATCTCCTGGATGGCATGTTGATTCTTTGTACGATAACTGCTAAATATAAATCACTGAATCAAGCCACGCAACACGCCGTGGCACCAAATATGAGACCAGGGAGGGAGCTGTGACTTGTTACGCAACTAATGACATCGGGGTCATCGCCTAACAAGGCCAGTCCTTTCCAATCTGGCCTGTTTCCATGGAGCTTGGGATAGTTTCCACTCCACTGAGCCAGACCAGTGGTGCCCCGTGGTGACCGCATGTGGCTACTGTACGAACTCGGCCACAGAGGGGAAGGCTGCTGACCGGTCTGCCTCAGTGGCTTGCCTCTTTTATTGCCATGTCTGTTTGGGCTGCAGAACTCCACTAGAGTCCATTGGGTTTTAACAGCATTGGACTAAGGCTGAGGTAGTGGCCACACTGTTGGCCACATCCTGGCACCTAGATTAGTGGTGAAGCACACCAAAAACATGTGTTGACTGGAACTCTGTTTCCCATCAGAGTTAGTAAATGGACATAATCAGCTTGACAAAATCAAGATAGGGAGGTGTTACTGTGGCTTCTGTGGTGCAGTTTCTTGTGAAGCCTCTCACAACTTGTAGAAGGACATACCCTGGACAGGAGTGAAGAGAGGCCTGAAGGATTTACTGGGACCCCAGAGCAAATGTTATGGAGTTGATTTCCTTTCAAGAGGCCTTCATTCTTTCTGATATCTGTATCTCTGCCAATGCAATAGGAACAACACCCAGCCCCGCAGTATTCTACCTTACTGTAGAATACTGTTTGCAATTAAGCACAGTCACGAATAGAGTCCAATAAGAGTACAAAAAATTAAACCTGGGACTTTTGGTATTGTGCCCTTTCTAACTGCAGTAATCACTAAAATGTCTGAAAAGATGTGAGATGTGAGGAGACAGAGATGAGAGCCTATGAGGCAGCAGCTCACTCTTGTCCATGCTGAGAGACAGCCAGCATGTTCCCACAGATGAGAGGGGGGAGGGTGACTTCTGCTGACTAAGCACAGGCAGCCTAATTTCTTTAGCCATTGTTTGGCTAGTGGCATGGCAGCAGCCAGCCACCTGTTACACATTGTGTGGCCAAGCAGATCAAATGACTCCGGCCTGTCTGGTTAGGGTTTCAGTTGGGTCCCACGTCGTCAAAGCCTGCCATCTGACATCCAACATGGTCCTTGAGTACATGTCTGAAACCTGCTAAGTCTATTTGCAGGGGACTTACAACATGCAAGCTAACACAAACGTTTGCTGCTAAACCACAACCCACAAGGCTGGGTGACTGAGCAGTAGTGATACTGGTGTGAGTTTGTCCAACACGTATCTCACCTCACATGAACGCTAGTTTAGTGTCTCAGCTTGTCACTTTTTCTCTTTTAGCTCTTGTCTGGAGCAACTAAGGGAAGGATCAGATAGTAGCCTACAGTCCATGGTGCCATCTGGAAAGGGTTTTGGAAAACCACCAGCAACCACCTGTTGCAACAACACCCTAATTTCCTGCTGCCTCGACTCAAACACTTAGGATCTGACATGAACTAAGATCTCCTTGACAGCTATCCAGTTCAGCCCACAATTGCCTTGGACAAAAATGATTTGCACCTCTACTGTTGTTCCTAATTATATGGTATATTTTCATTGTTATAACATTATTATAACATTCATATGGGTTCATTGCTTTTTTTATGTTCAATTTTGATGCAAAATTATCCAAACCAAACTAAGCACCCAACTGAGTATCCTATATTCACCAAAAGAAGTAGGTCATACAAAATGACAAAATATTTAGCAACACTAACACATAAAATATGTGACTTTTATATGAAATGACTCTTGACTAATTAGTATATATATGTTAAACTATAGGGTAGATTGGCCTATATCAAGTAAAATCATCAGAAGCCATCGTTAGACACACAGTAGGGAGGAGCTTTTCTTTAGACCCAATGAGAAAGCGGTAGGTACAAGGAGCATCAACATTAAGGCGTGTACTTGTTTGGATCCTCTGTAGCTGGTTCCAAACGAACTTCCTTGTAATATCTGTTCATAATTAGGTGGAAACTACTAATACTGTCTGTGAAACTACAATAGTAATTGATTTCAATTTCGATTCCACATGTTTTCCTTTGTTCTGCCTACCAAACGAGGCAAGATTTGATAATGCCCCTAGACCCTCTTAATACGCACTGGTATACTGATATAGGCTACTAGTATGAACAAAGCCAACCTGAAAGTCAAGAAGACCAACGATGTTCTCATGTTTCAGCTCCTTGGGGAAAAAAAACATACAAACATGACGGGTTAACATAAGGGTAACTAGCTTTTACTTCAGAGTAGCTTACAAAAACACAGTGGTTGCATTTTGGACTAGGCCTACCTTCAATATTTTTATCTCTTTCCCCAAAAGAGACTGTGATTTTGCCAAATTCTTTTTGTTGATGCACTTCACCGCTACTTCCAGATCATGTCTCTGTACAGAAAACAAACAGTTGTATGATGACACACACTGCAAGTCAAAAGGACATTGCGAATGAACGATAATGACATTATACCCCTAGTAACAGCATTCAAGACCAAGTGGGATTAACAGTGATGGATATGGCAAATCGTTACATTAGTTTTATGCTTTAGATTTTGCGACATCTTACTCTTTGTCAGCGTTAGCTGAAGTAAACGAAAATAGGTCATAGCATACCTTCTTATATCTTCCTTTGAAGACTACTGCGAAGGCACCATGTCCGATCAAGTCTTTCCTGTTAAACTCGAACTTTCCCACAGTCTCCATGGTTTAAGGCTCCAAAAAGATGAAAGATGAATAAATCCAGAGGTAAAATCAGGATGTTGTTGCTTCCTTTGTAACAATTCGATTCCCGTCCACTTCCAAAAAGTAGAAAAGTTGCCCTCTTCTATTGCGTTCCATGGGCTGCTCCTCGCCGAGAGAGTATCTCATTTTAATCATGATAAATAGAGGGGTAATACAGATGTAAATGCAGGTGTTGTCCCCTTCAGTCTGTTTTAAAAATGGAAAATATCATTGTAATGCAACGAGGTTTAAGTTGTCTTTACTTGATATCTGCGTAAGCAAACCCAATGGCAGCCTACCAAATTTCGATATTCCGAAGTACCAAGTTTGAAATAACTTCAGATGGCAAAATGTCGACTCTTATATTAACTTCATTGACGTTTGTTTAGCTAGGTAGCGGTGTGCCTTTCACCTGCAAATGCATTCACTCAAAAGTATGGAAAGACACTGGATAGTCATTCTGACGTACGGTATGCGCATGCGCATTGCTTGTAATATTGTGAGCGGCGGCTGTTCGAGAGGACATGTCAACACACACAGCTTTATGAGTCATCATAGCAGGATAAAAACTTCTTAGAACGCTTTATTACAGACCTTCTAGATTAAGCATTAAACAAACATAACATGATATAAATGTACAAATGTGGTTATTTTGATGTAAAATTTGAAATCAGCTAGTAATTATATTTATATTTATTATACAATATGTATACTCCCTTAGGCCTCCAGGAGACAAATATTGTCATGTCATTGTAGCTTAATGTGTTCAACACACATGCATTGATTGCTATGTAAAATCAGATGAAAAGGACGGGGTAAGGTTGTATTCCATACAGTCTTCTCACAGTTAGGGGTTTCACAGCTTAGAAGGCAAGACTTGCACAGTTGCTCTAGCAGTTTAGATCATATTGTCATGGGAAAAAACGGAATCAAGAACTATATTTAAATTATATTTAAACAATCCAACATACTACAAAACCCCATCAATGCTTATCCCTCCAGCAGGGTCGTTTTGAACATTCTTAAAAAAAAGAATGTGCTCATCAACTATGTAAGATTTGAAGTTATATTCCATGGACCCAGATATCCTTTATCTAGAACGTTCATTCTACAACCTTCTAAACACCGGTGTGATGGTACCTGCTGAATGGATTAAAGCCGTTAAAGGTTTATGAAAATGTAAATTAATTCTCTGACTCAGTTCTTAGAAATTGCTGTCTTTGATGTGTAGGCTAGGTGATTGTGGTTTTTACTTTGTACAAAGTAGGGAAATAAAATAGTTTTAATGTAGGTTGCAGCAGTGTTTTTACTTTTTTTTTTACACCTGAAACTGTAAGCCACTTGAAGGTTGGCTACCATGCTCCCTTACTGGGGCTTTGAAATGTAGGGGCTGATGATCAACAGCGACATCTAGAGGCCACTTAATATCCAGTTGCGGTCATGGTGAAGATTTTCACTATCTGTCTATTCTGAACTGACTTTTAATTGTAAGGCTGTAATATAGGGTTGATTTGTTATCTCAACCAAATGGGATAGATTTACTTTAGAAAAAAAAAAAAAAAACAGAATCTGATCCATAACCTTATTTTATATAATTTCATGATAATCCTTTAGGTTATGTCACGAATACAGTCTATCAACCAGCCCAGGTTATATGGATGACATGACGACGCTTAGAGCAACTTCTCCATGTACCCGTTGACTATTAGCCAAGGTAAATGCTTTGGTCTCAAGCAAGAAGAGGAAAATAAAAGAAAAGGGTTCTCAAACAAAGCAAGTGTAATGGATGAACTGGAATTATGTTGAGACAATGTGAATGAGCTGGAGAGAACTTTACGCTGTGGAAGCTAATCGCATTAAGTTAATTGTCGGAGCCACTTATGATGTTCTCCCAACACTGCTGAACCTCAGTCAGTGGGTGAAGATGGAAGCTGCAAGCTGTGTACCGGTATTTGGCTCATTTAGACATATTCTGTCTGGGTGAATGGAGAATAAATGTTTGAGAATATATGAGTTGAGCTTAACTCATTGCCGGGACAGTAGAATTTCTTTTCAGCGAGAGGGGCAGAAAAGTGGGCACCAGGCACGTCCAAACAGTACTGGCAAATGGGGCAAAGCGCAGGATTAGAGATTGCTGGCTGATGTAGGAAGACAACTTCATGTTCTTTTACAGTATATTGTTGTGACTGCTATGAGATCAGACATGGTGTTGTATTCTGAGTGCAAGCATATTGTTATTCAGGGGCAAGAGCCATGACTGTGCAGGTGGTGATTTGTGTCTATAATCTCATTGAGAGCTGCAGTCTCAACAAGGAGCATGCTGAAACAATACCTAAACTCATCCATGCAGTTGTTGCGAAGATAATAGTGGCCTCTTCAAAGACCTTGAAACAAAACCTTCCACCTGGTTCTTCCTCCACCACCAGCCCTTTGAAAGTAACTGACTTGCAGCTTCCCATGGACTTCCCTATTAAAGCTCAGAGCTGAACACAATTCAGTTGCAAAGGACATAAACTGCCAGTATAACACCTCACTCTCGACTAGACAAAAGCATCATTGTGATTTGTTAGATATTGTATTAGATATAGTTGTCACCATTCTTGAAAGTTTTGCTTTAATGCCTGAATTCAATGAGGAGAGCATTTATTTCTCTGCCATTGACATGTTCCGCAAGGTTCACAATGAGGTCAAGACTTTCGAAGAACTCTAGAGAAAAACAAAAAAGATATGGCAAGTTCACAGCCATTCCAACACTCTTTAGAAGAGGATGCTATCATCGTCAAATAAGATTATCCTCCAGATGTACCATGTCTAATGACTCAAAAGTGCAATAGCACAAAATTGCAGCAGGAAGGCAATCAGGGGTGTCTGTTGTTGACAATGAGACGATCCAGCTGAATGAGTGTGCCAACACTTGCAGGTCATCTTCACAACAGGGTCTCCAGTGGTCTCCACAAGATGCAACATAACCTAACCTTGATGGTTCTTATGAAAGTGTGAAGTTCTGAATTGCAGAGCATGGCCAAGAAAAAAGGTGATCGAAGTGCTATCTGAGTTGGATCCTTTCAGAGAGGAGGCAGGCTTGGTTCACGTTGATTTTTTTGCTGTGGACATTGTGGAAACAATAGTGGAATGTCAACTACAGGATCTCTCACACGTCTTTGAAAAGGTGAATTCTGACTTTGCTCGTCGTATCTAACAGAACGTTCAGAGCAAATATGTGGAAAAGAATATCCCCACTGCCCACTGACACAACTTCCCAGAAACAATAGCACATGATTTACATCTCAAAGATGATGCACTGCAAGGACTCATTCACCACTTGCTTTAGTGGAAGAATTACGCCCATTTGAATCTCCCAATGAAACAACTACATGTGAGACAGATCTCTTACACTAAATAGGCCATAAGAAAGGTTGTGACTCAGAGACAGAGATCAACCTTAGTCGGTGGAATTTCCACATCGTCGAATATTAGGGAGGCCATAGTCATAATTCTATCCCAAATTGACCCACAAGACATGAACAGAATGCATTCTTTATGGGCAAAACTGTTGTTCAGAACAGAGCCATGAAAGTAGCATTAGGTTTTTTGGCTTCTTTTAGTCTACCATCAGAGAGCACTAAGAGGATCCCTAGTGAGGAATTCCAGGTGAAACTCGACTCAACTTGAAACTCGATTCAGACTGAGCACCGATGACCTGGACTTGGACTCAATCCTTGACTGAACTCTGATCTTGGAGAAGAGGTAGGGCTGGGCAATAATATCAGTATATAAGGTACACTGATATATTTTTCAAACGTGATATAGTATGAGACAATACCGCTTATACGATATAGTCTGATGTTGCTAAACGTAACCCGCTTCTTCCGTAAAGCTGCCAGTGTTTGTTGCTCTCATCTTCTATCCACGCAACCCCACCACCACTCACACTCCATCTGCAGAAGCCCTGTAGACTGTGGCTAGTGATGGCCGGAATGTGTCCATGAATGTAAAGAGTTGTAAACAGTATTAATGACTTATATTTATACACATAAAAACAACTTAAGAACCTTGTCCGGAAAATAAGTAGACACTAAATGTATATATTATTGTAAGAAAATGTAATGGTTGTGATACACTGGTGTGGTGAACATGGAGCAACTTTGGTGAAACGAGTGTCAAATGAGGTCAGGCAGAGAAGGCCTACCTGCAGAGACGAGTGTCAAGTAAGGTCAGGCAGAGAGGGCCTACGTGCAGTTCATAAAACTGTTAAATATTTATAGAGGGGCCTCTGCATTGGGGATGAGGACAGTCGAGGACAGGTAAAACCTTCCAAAAAGTTGTAAACAGGGTCTCAGACGCACACAGTCACCATTGTCTTGAAATGTTTCCCTTTTTGAGCTATATTTTAGCACAAAGTTGATGTTACTCACTGTAGTGTCTGTGCCATCGACATGGAAAATAGAATTTCAATTACCAATAGTGATTGAGTCCCTTTTTACTGGACAACTATGGCCGCTTCCATTGGTGATAGTTGACATAATGAGAGACAGCTAAGTTACGACTAAGTTAGAGCTGTTTTGCGGCGGGAAATACATTGAGGAAAACTAGCAAAAGTTAAAAGAATATATATAACTATTTTCAGAAATGTTTCCATGTTTCCTCCGCCAGTCACCAATATGAGAAATTGGAGGTTTGGTGTTAACATGTTTAGCTAGCCAGCTAACCATATAATGAGTTTAACCACGTCTGTGAACCCATTCGCTTACAAGTTGCAACTTTTGCTACAGTTTTCCTAAATGTATTTCCTCTATATTAGAAAAGAACAAAAAACAAGACACAATTTAATATTCCTAGAGTGAGTTTAGCTAGAGGAGAAATGCTGCAGTAAGCAGCCTGTTGAGATTCTGATCATATTTTCCATGTCCAGTCAGTTTACCTCTGCTGTGTGTTATTGTGAACCTTGGCAAGCTTTCATTTTTAAACACTGTCTATCTAGTCTATTGCCAGTCAGGGCAGTGAAGCACATGCCTCCACATCCCAAGCAGATAGTAAAAGCCTCTGAGGAGAAACGCGCAACATTTTTGCCAAATTCTTCTCATCCATCTCTAAGACAACCTGTGGGTAAAGCAGAGACATTATAATGCAGTGAAGTGCAGCACAGATGCATTACAGAAAACATAACAGTGAGGGGCGCCATTTCACAGTGAAAGGTCACATTTGTCAGGCATGATCAAGGTTTGTCTGCAGTCTGGACTGCATAACCCACCTTAGGATAGTGTTTACTATCCTCAGAACATGTAAAATGATGAAATTAGTTCATACAGTGAGATGCCTTGTGTTTTCTTTGACAAAAGCTAATTTATGTTAAAGGATTGTTCAAAAATGTTGGAGACAGCTGGCTCTTATCACATGTCTTTAGTAAGCCCTCCTTAGCTGACAGGTCAGATGTTTGTCTAACAGCATTTGTTAGAGCATATTTGTGCTGCTCAAATGGCTCCAAATGTAATGGATGGGGATACAAATAATGGACATCTGCATGTCAAATGGGTAAACAAAGTATGTGCCCTTGGTCTGACGTTTCACACATGTGCAAGAAAGAACACCCCAAATACAAAATCTATTCTGGGAGAGGAATCAGAATCAGCAGGCACATCACTCATTATTTTAATGCCTGCTACAACCTTTTCTTAGTTCCTGTTGGTATCTTTTCTTGCAATGTTCAATTTTTTTTCTTTTAATTGGTTGTCAAAATTAAGTCAATGCAACCTTTTCCATGAAGTAACCCTTCAGAAAAGGCCCTGAAACTGAGAGGCATATACTGTATATACAGGGGAATGAAGAAAATCACCCATTGGTTGGATCTGATATTCTTTTCTCAACAGTCAAAACCTTGGGCATTAATGTTTCGTATAACTTTTATGATTATGTTTAATGATTTATTTAGTTTGAGGCATACTTTTAAAATGTACTAATAGTTTTGATATGTGGAATTATTATTATTATTGTTGTTGTTATTCATTGTTTGATTGTTTTAAATTAGTATTTTAAATCGATACTTTTGTTGTGTATAATGTTGTCGCTTTGGACAAAAGCATTTGCTAAATACCTTAACCTTAACTTTGTCTTCATTTGTCAGTCTGTAACTGTTTGTGTGTTGTCTATATGACATGTCATTTAAATTCTAGTTTCCTCCATATGTTTAATCTTTTGTCTTTTCCACCGACTAGAAATACGTAGATTCAAGGACATACTTACAAGCATGTTGGTAATCTATGTTTACTTTAAATGAACAGCAAAAGAGAGCATAAAACATTCAAGCGTTTTACTCTATTATTCAACTTATTTACCAGGAGACTGGAAATACATGCACAATGAGAGTGCATCTTTGAAGACAATAAAAATGAAAGAGAACCAGGTGAGTCACCACAAGAAACACCACCAACCACTTCACAATATATCCAGTCCTCTTTTTCACATTTAGAGCCCTTCTTTAGAATGTACTCACCTCAACTCTGAAACCAATGTTAATAATAAATTGTAGTCTTTCATCCTGTTTCCAAGCAGTTGTTAAAACACACAAAGTTCTGTCTTAGAAATATGGTTGGTTTGTTTTCCTGCCTCTACGCCTGGTATGACTTGAAAGCTCATTAGACCAAGGTAGATAATATTGACCCATGGCCGGAGCTAGATACAGTACTATGAGTCATGTAGTTTATCTGGATCAAATATGCATGCATGTTTGAAACTATTTCCGTTGCAATAGTAACATGTAGGCTGTATAACTGGCAATCTTTAAAGACTGTACTTAACCATACTCCAAACATTCGGAGGTTTTTAAAATAATAATTTTATTTACCCATACAGTATGTGGAATGAAAAAAAGTGCATCTCAACAATGAGATACTTACATTTAGTTTCATGGTATTTCTTCAATGCAGTAAAAAAGACAAAGTTTTCAAATGCCATTCTCGCTCTATGAAAACCCTTCTCAAGCAAAAGGTCATGTGAACATCTTAAGGCAGTTGGGCCGAGGTGTTTACATAATTCTGAATGCTGGCACAACGAGAGCGGGAGGGGGGGGGGGGGGGCATGGAGGCTAAATTTAGGGTTTCACTTGGGAGAACTTTGGAGCTGCTGCAATCAGACACAGAAGGAGAGGACTCATTTCCCACAGTGCATTGTGGTTGTGTTCACCTGCAGGAAGCGAACGTTCATCTTTGTCTCAAGCTCTATCCCTTTTAGAATCTGTAAAAAAGATTTAAAGATCAAAACCAGTTGTATTCATATGGATATATCCCATAGAATCACGTGATCATAAATGTTACAGAAAAATAAACATGCTTAACACACCTGCTGAAATTGTTCAAATGTGACTCCCTCATAGACTTCATGCGGCTCCTGAAAATGGAAAAACAGATAGACTGTCACAGTTACTCACGAGAGGCTGTGATAGCATCCCATATTAACGGCACTACCACTATATTTGAAACATGATGACATCCTGAAATAACACATGTCTTCAAATAGTCCTCTCTATGCAACCAGACCCAAATAACATTGCCATCTTTTATTAGTGGACATCTAGTTCAACACCATCTGAGTAATGAAAATTAAAGGGTGGCAGTGCGGGCAGTACCATGTGCACAACTGTAGTTCTTGCCACCTCCAACATGGCAGCATCAGCGATGTCTTGGGCAGTGTCTTGTTCAAGGGTTTCACAAGTGGACAGAAGCTTTTCAACCAGCTGCAGAGAGACACACAGTTCAACACACCATTAAGGACCAGAGGCGTTGAGAGATGAATCCGATTATGACAGGGAGGCAGATCTCACTAATTGACTCACGTGTCTGTACTCCTCAAGTGTTATGGTCCCATCATTGTCAGTATCGTGCATGTTGAATAGAACTGGAGGGAGAAAACGTTTAAATAAGTGTTTTCTGGTTAGTGGCACACCATTGACCCTATCATGCTAGCACATCTTGTATTCCAAAGGGAGGTTCTTGGACAAAGCAGGATATAGGCTTCCTGTTTGTGTCTTGTTTTTGGCTGCTAAAGGAAAACATATTTTTTTGTGTTGTTTAAGACAAAAAATCTGATATCGAGGGGTGTGTTCTGAGGTGAAATGGTGTTGTGGCTGGCAAATTATGGAAAACAGAAAAAACTGCTGGATTTCTGTATGACATGAGGATGGTATACTGCCATCAGGGTTAGTACTGTATTCTCACAGCGAAGCTTTTTCGTCCTCAGGGCTTCTGTCTCGTCCTCTGTGAGCTTCTTGTTTGGGGGTTTGAAGTAAGACATCACTGTCAGGAACTCTTCAAAGCCAATCTCCTCAACTAAACCCACCTCGTTCATTCCAAAGTTTCTGGACAGAGACAGATCAGGTGCTGTTAGGTCAGGTATGATTCTTGTCTCTTTCAAAGAACATTCAGCGTTCACCTGTACTTTTGACAATTACCAATTTACCAGTCTCAAATACTGAACCTGTATCCTTGTTTGTTATTACATACATACCTTTTGTCAAAAAAGGCTTGGATGATTTTGGCCCGTATTGGGTTCAGTGAAAGATTTAACACCTTCTCAAAGTCCTCCCGCCTGTAAAATATAAGGGCTACAGTTTTTAAAATGTAAACTTCAATCATACAAATATTTTAATAACCCTTGAAGTCATTTTGCAATGTGTTATCCTACATTTCAAAGGTTATCCCTTGCTATTTCACCCTGCATGTATAATTGCCAATAATTCACTAAATCTGCATAGGTCCATTTCATAATAATAATAATTTAATTATTCCATAATCATTTAATTTACTTTTAGAAAAATGCTTCATTGCACAAAATATGTTTATTATCATGTATTGGTACCTCAAAGTTTCTTGATGGTTGTTCAGCCACTTGAACCTCTTGTGCAAGTTTCTGATCTGTTCCAGACTGACTGTACTTACACAAAAGCAACATATTATAAATATTATTATAATATTATTATGGCTACCATGGAATATTCATTCTATGTTTATTCAACAGCATTTCCTCCTGGATGGGTTGGCAAGGCCATGCTATAAAATCTGTGCATTCTCAAGCAGTTATCTGTTTTTGCAAAAATGCTGAAAATGAACCACGTTAATAATTAACCACTCTGATAACGATAATGACTCCTATTGTTCTCAGTGACCTTATCTGGTGACTTAGCAGCGATTATGGCAGTAAGGGACTTTAGAACTTAAGTAGGCTACAGCCTTCTGTAAAAACGGTTTCCTAACTGAATCTAAGCGTTTGTATGCCATTTAACTGATTTCTTCACTGAGAGTATTTAAACAAACCATGACAAAAGAAGATTGGGTCGACAAAAATTCAGATATTGATGACAAGGAAGATCATCAACATATTCGTCTTTATACCAGGATCTACACAGGTCAAAGTATAGGCTACGCAAATTGAAAACTAAAGCACCCCCAGTTTAAGATTAGTACAATCCAGAAATATTGTAAATTATAAGTTATATTAAATTCCCCCTCTGCTATTATGGTTTTGCCTGAAAAAAGCCTAAACTGAACATCAGACAGCGAGGACGGGGATTTAAGGACGGCACAAGTTAGCAGTCGGTATCTAAAACTAAAAGACAAATGCTCACCACTGTGTTCCTCATTATGCGACACTATACTTCCACTGTGTTTACTTACATTTGCTGAATTCAGTGTGGCTGATATAACTGGCACAGGATTATTAGGGAGGAACGGAACGTATTGGCATATTTTGAGAAGTTTGGACTACCTTATTAGGGTGTTTGTTCCTTAAACAATACCGCTTATTTTGTCACTGTGGTTTAACGTAGGCTAGAGAGATGTGAAAAATTTGTTGCACTCACAACCAGTCCTGTCTGCAATATCTTGAAACTCGTGCTCAGTAGGTCCAGATTGAACGGCTCCCATGTTGTTACGGTGGCTGTTTGCCTCCAATGACCAAGAAGAATACTGTGGGGCGTTGAATTGTCGCCCGCAACAGGTTCGTGTTGTCATCATAAACACTGGATCTATTTAGTGCTGTGCTGATAAGACTATACCTTTACACATCACATGAAGTTACGTAGGCTGCATGCCATTAAATGAAAGTTGCGCATGTGCTCAGAATGTAACCTCATAATAAAAAACATGGGGAAGCTGCTTTGAAAGCACAGCGTTGCAGGCTACCAATTACTTGAAAGAAGAGAAATCTAGCTACTTACAATTTTTTTTTTTTAAACAATGTATTTATTGTTTTTCAGTTTGCAAGTCATATCAAATTGAATAACAACAGAACAATACACAGCAAACATTTTCACCCTGTTCCCCCACCCATAATAATAGAGTAACTAAATAATAGTTAAATTAAAAACAGATAATAAAAAGAAACATAAAAGCATACTTTACACACTGAATAATGGGTGTTTTTTGTTGTTGTTTTTCCTACTAGTCAATGTACATAATCAGATAGTTGTCCTACTCCCCCAGAGCCTGTTCTTGCTGGAGCAAGTTACCAACATTAGTATTATGCCTTAAGAAGTACCTAAAAGGTCCCCAGGTATTATCAAAAACATTTTGTTTACGTCTAACAATATACGTTATCTTTTCCATTGACATGTTTGAGGCCATTTCTTTAACCCACATACCAATTCTTGGGCCATCAACACTTTTCCAATTAAGAGCAATTATACGTTTAGCTTGTAATATACACATATCTATGAATCTGAACTCTTTGCTTTGTAGAAGTGGTATGGTAGGATATAAACCAAGAATAAAAAGCTTGGGATTCAATGGTAATTTCTTTGATAAAATTTGATCAATCATATTAACAACATCTTGCCAGAAGGTTTTCACTTTCCCACATTCCCATATACAGTGAAACAGTGTCCCCCTTGCCTAATCACACTTAATACAGGTATCAGGAATATTATCATTAAACTTATGCAATTTCACAGGAGTTATATATGTACGCATCAGCCATTTATACTGTAGGAGTTTTAGGTTGCTGCTGACTGACTGCCTCTGTGCCTCTTTACAAGCCTCTCTCCAGTCTTCTAAAGATATTTCCTCCTCTATATCTTCATTCCATAATCTCAGTTTTGATTCTGATGATTCAATAGATCCAGACACAAACAAGTCATACAGAGTTGAAATTAAACCTTTGCCATAACAGTGTCTAGTGACTGCTACTTCTAATGCAGAAATGGTCGGTATATCTAATGAATGGTTTTGAGATGAAGATATAAAACTCCTAAGCTGAAGATATCTGAAAAAGTTATTATTTGGAATGTCATATTTGGTAGATATTTCCGCAAAAGACATAAACACTTCATCCTCCTCCCTGTACATGTCTTGTACTTTCCCTAACCCCTTTTCAGCCCATAGTTTAAATCCTCTATCCTTTAGCCCTGGTTCAAAGTTGGCATTACCCCAAATAGGACTGAAGCGTGAATGGGACAAATTTATATTCAAATATTTGCAAGTGTCGAACCAAACATCAATCATATTCAATATAATAGGGTTGTCTGTATTTTTCTTCAGATATTTACGGCCTGCTGAGTACAAGTACAGGTGCAATGGTAAACTCGGTTTAACAGAGCAGGATTCCAAATCAATCCAAGCAGGGGGATTTCCGGAAGAGAAGTAAAACATGATCGACCGCAATTGAGCTGCCCAGTAATACCATTGGATATTTGGGCATTTAAGGCCTCCTCGATCATATGGTAGATAAAGTAAAGATAGACGTAATCTGGGACGTTTATTTTGCCAAATAAAGTTGGTAAACAGTTTCTTGATTCTTGTGAACAAGGATGAGGGAGGGGGTAGGGGGATATTCTGGAACAAATAAAGAAATTTGGGGATACTTACAACTACTAGTACAATGAAATGTGATACGAAAATAAAACAAAATGCAATTAAACAAAAGTCACATGCCAGCCAAAAATGCCACTCAATTGAGTTTATTGGAAAAAGTGCAGTAATTATTTATAGCATAAAAATGTCAAAAAATAATAATAATACCCCACTATTCATGGGAAATGGCAAGAAATGTCAGCTTTGGTTTTATATACAATGTCCATCAGTCAGACACCTGTCTTCCAGAAATAAGGTCCAGGTGAGGGTATTGCCCCAAGCAGGATTACTCAGTTAGCTGGATAACTTCTAAAATAAAACACTTCTCACGTCTTGGTTGATAATTACACCAAGGTTTTTGATGCTAGTGTCGGATGTTAATGAGATTCCATTAAGTGTGGGTAGATGGCTAGATAGTGTCATTCTCAATTGCTTGGGGCCTACAAGCATAACCTCAGTTTTATAGGAGTTAATTCTTTATTTTCCAAAGAATCAGCACACCTAATCCAACAGCACCAGCAACCATAGCTCCTTGCTTGAAGGTCTTGAAGGAGCCATTCAGCCAGTGGCCACTACAGAGAAAGAATGTGGGATTGAGATAAAAGAGGAAGACATGCAGACCATCATGAAACAGTTTAATATTAGTGCAGAGACCCTAACTTGACCCTTTCCTCTCAAACCACATGTTAATGATCAGAATTTTTTCCAAGGAAATGGGTGCTCTTATAGTTGGCCTAAATATCACTACAATCAGATAATGACTTTCTACTAAAAATGACTTCTGCCCTTCTGCTCACTGCCTACCTGTTCACATCAGGTGCAAGCTCCTCCTCCAGCCCATTGAGGCGTGCCTGCTCTACCACCCGAGCTTCCAACTCTACATGAGGACTGTTAGGTCTGAAGAGTGTCTCAGTCTCCTCATGCTTGAGTTTGGTGATCTCTTGGACATGGTCAGGTCTGATGACCTCCACCACCTCCTCGAGTTTGGTGATTTCTTGGACATTGTCAGGTCTGATGACCTCCACCATTTTGAGTTTGGTGATCTCTTGGACATTGTCAGGTCTGATGACCTCCACCATTTTGAGTTTGGTGATCTCTTGGACATTGTCAGGTCTGATGACCTCCACCGACTTCTCGAGTTTGGTGATCTCTTGGATATTGTCAGATCTGATGACCTCCACCACCTCCTTAGACACTGACTCAGACCTCATGACCTCCCTGATGTCATTACGGCTGACCACCTTTTCTACCTCCTCAAGTCTGACGATTTCCTTACTATCCTGGAGCCTGATGTCCTCTTTCACATGATCAAGTTTGATGACCTCATGCAACTCCTCATGATCAGTACCTGTTTCTACATTCCTACAGCTGAGCTCCACTTTGTCAATCTCATAGCTGACTGCTGTGTTCACTGCCTGCTGTAGGTCTTTAGTTATGGTCTGTGATTTCTCCATGACCTCAAGGTCTACACATCCATCTACCTCAAAGTTATTATTGACCCTCTGGTGAAAAAAAAAAGAATAATATAAACTGTGTAGTGAAAAGCCTGCCTTGTCTGACTACAGGTTTCTCAAATGGTAAACTGTAGGAACAGAGGGAGATTTCTTTCTTTCATTTTTTTTCTTTTTAAAAGTGACAAAGGTTAGAGTCTTATTCCTCTCAACTTGGTAACTCACACCAATTACATATCACTTGTGTCCTTGGTAAACCATTGCAAAGCTAAGGAAGTTTTAAGAAACAGGACCCTGAGAATTTACCAGAAATCCAGTTGTCAATCCCAGTTCTTTTGCTAGAGACATGCAGCAGCTCTCTGCGGCTAAGATGAAAGTCCCATCAGGGTTCAGGACACTTCCCTTTTTAACACTGGCAAATTAGAAAACGCATATATTAGTTGCTTATATACAAATACATTTAGAAAAATTGAATAAGATGATGATGATTCAAATACATACACCAGAGCTAATTCCAGTTGACTCTCCAGGTCTTTAGTTTTTTCTCTCAAGTCCTGACAAATGGAAATCAAGGAAGTAAAGAAATAAGATACTGCTCAGGCTCAAGGACTAAGTGTGATAGTTAATATTCAGTTAACAAATTAAATGTGAAGAAAACTAGATTGCAAGTACCTGTAAAACGGCAGTCAGCTCTTCTAGAGAGGTGTTTTGTTGTTGAATAACAAGATCATTCTAAGGTTTGAAATGCAAAAAAATAAGAAAACATAATTTTTCTCATGGATGGTTTTATACTTTAAATTATGAATATATAGTTATTGTATTGTAATTTTTTACATTTAAATTTTTCATATTTAGACCTAAAACCCACCTTGTAAATAGTCTCATCCTTGTTGTCAAGCTGCATCATCGCCAATTCCACTTGTTGCTTGAGAAGAAAAAAAAAATCCACAAGAGGTGAGCGAAAAGACCAAAAACTTTATCCCTCAATATGATATATAAATGTATCAGCAACAGACAAATGTAGTCACTTGATTGCTTGACTACACTTCCCATAAGTCAGCATCTTATTTAGAAATACCTGCAGAGCCTTGATGAGTTGATTTAGATTCGTGATTTTTTTCTTGTCCATTTCCCTCTTGTGCAAAATGTCATACATCTACCACACAATATATTGGGGTTCAGCACAGAATTGAATTAACGAGAATTTAATTATTCAGCAATATCTGCAGCATTTGTGTTATAATATACAGTACATTGTCATTGAGTTTACCTCATTGGTCATGGTTATAGTTTGGTTATTCAGGGCCTTGAGTTCCCTTTGCTGTGTAGACATGTTAGACAGTAAGACAGTAGACAGACATGTAGACAGTTTTTATAGGACATTCCAACAGATAGGGTTACAATGAGGTACAGTATTCAAGGAATATTGGCACATCACATGGCATATTACAGGAGAGAACTTACAAGCTTATTGTTCTGGCTTTTGAGGTTGTTGTTGGCCATCTTGTTCTCAGCTAGTGTCCCCTGCATCTCATTCATTTCCTCCAACACTCTGGCAGTACTTTCCATGAACTTTTTCATGCTACACAACATCAATACAGTTAAACAAACTGCAACTATACAAACCATCTCTTTATTTAAAGTATTTGTTTGCTGACATCTACTTTAAATATGAATTATGCTGTAATATTCTGTTTTGTAGAAATGGTCAGAAAAATTGCATCATAAGAATACATTCTGGACAATGTCATAGCATCATTTACAAAGCTTTTTTCAGAGGAAACATTAATAGAGAGAAATGTTCACCTTTTGGTCTGTTTTTTCAGGGATGCATTCTCAATTTCTAAGTCAGCGTTGGAGTCCTCACTTGCACAAAGAGTCTGCTGGAGATTGGCATTCATCTTCTTTAGCCGCTTCCTAGCATGCAGCAGATTCAGTATGTACCCTTTTGCCTGCAGATTGCTACATACACACAATTCACAATAGTTAATAACTCAGACTTAGCCCACACATACATTATTCTAAATGCATTATTGAGAAAGGAGGCAAACTCACAAGTCTGGAAAGTTCCAGATTTCTTCCTCTTCTGCAGCATACAGAGCCTCCATCTTCTCTGACGTCATCTCTGTACACAGTCATTATGAGAAGAATTACTATAATCTGATAGTTCAGAGGGATGTCTCACTAGTAGTACATGTGAAATGAGCCTCCTTTTATTTCCTACCATCATGATTGTCTCCCTCATATTCCAGAGACCTGCATTGATGAAATTATACTCAGGTCAGTAAATAATGGCGTTTTCCTTTTACACATAATTTGAAATTAAAAATATGATTATACTAAACATTAAGATGATTCAAGATTAAAAGGTTCACATTACCTGTTTGACACCACAGTTGTAGTTCCAAACCCTTAATCATAAAATAAAGTCAGAGGGTATAAATGTCCTGTATGGTCTTCATTTTAAAGAAACACCATATTCTGTAAAATTAATTATGTATTAATTAATTAGTTAGTTAGGGACAGTCGAATGCCTCCATACCTTCATTTTCCAATGAGGCCTGACCTCGCCGAAGGAAGTTGAAGTCATTTTCGAACGTCAACTTCTGCCCACTATTACTTGAAAAGTGGTCAGAATTTACGGCTAAAAAGCGAAGTCGATCGAGACCGATTGGCTCAGAGAAGCTTCTTCTCAGCATTGTTAAAAAACGTTAGGCGTATTAACCTGAACAGTAATATAATGGATACGAATTTATACCGTGTCTGCACGAAAAAATATAGCAGTGTGAATGGTCCATTAGACGTTGTATAATTAAGTTGTCAGGTTTACATAAAGATTCCATGATATCACAGGCAGCATTATGACGTTGAATGAAGATTTTCCATCAAGAGCGACCATAGCTGATAACTACGTCTCAACTAACACAACATCCGTTCGTACGGTGATGGTCATACATTTTGGTATGTACATCTGAGTTCTGAAAAAAATCTAAAAGGTAGAGACAAATGTTCTAGTGTATTGATAAAGGCCATTCTTGTAATGCAACTTTGAATAAGAAAATGTTAAATATCATGTCCTTTCTCAAGACTACACTTATACTAATGAATACACAAAGTCTGCAGAATGGGGGGGAATCATGTGTACCGCAATCAATACAAACTAAAATGAATTAAGATATATTTCTTTTCTTGAAAATATTTTTTATTCAGACAATAGTCCATGTAAACAGAATTCAGTGGTCTGTAGGACAAACTGTAATGAAGTCACTACCTTCTGCTCTAGGTGAAAATCTTTTGTTTTGTTTTCTGTTGTCTTTCTTTTTTATAGGAGAGTCACATTGTGGCCAGTACTTTAAATATTGTTTCAAATCATTAGTTAAAATAGTTTAACTATTGTTTAGCACACATTTCCTTGGTGATTTGCAGTGTGTGTTGTTGCATACCTTTCTTTGAATGCATGTCAAAGAAAGTGCATATCCAACTCTGATCCCATGTGATCCTACTAGTGATACTACTACTACTACAACATAAATAGAACATAACATTTATTTATCCCAAGCGCTCGTGCTCATTTATTCCATCATGTAGAATCATCTCAACAGTGACCAGGTAAATTCACTTTCCTGAGCCCTTAAATCCTGTACATACATGTAAATATACATTACAAAAAATCCTTTTCTTGAAAGGGCAAGTCTTTTTTCTCCATCATCAGTGCATTAACATTATGGTCAGAGAGAGAAAGAGAGAAAGAGAGAGAGAGAGAGAGAGAGGCAATGGCTTTCATAACACTTGTTTGTGTGGTGTGGGGGTGGTCAAGATACAAAGCAGGGAATGACTTGTTTACTGGAGTAGGGTGGTGGGTCTGTGAAGTCGGCGTTGGCTCTGACAAATTTCTTTGGAGCTTTTGAGCCTGGTGGTGAGTAAAGCATTCTAAAGGTGACTGGGCTGGAAAAGTGCAAAATCACGGGGCAGTGGCGCCGGCATTGTGCCGGACCGTGGGCAGGAGGCCCTCATTCCCCAAAACGGGGGTCAGTCTGTGGTAGAGCTCCCCGACAGTCCCCAGAGTCTCAGCCATGTCCTCAGGATAGCGGGCCTGCAGCTCCTCGTTGGCAACATAGTGGGTGTCGGAGAACTCCGAGAAGTAGCGCCCCACCTCGGGATGTGCGATTTCCAGAGGGGCAGAGTGAGGCTCTAGGTTTTCTACAGAAGGAAACAAAAACAGATATTACCAGATATGGGTCGTATTTTCATTTCTACACATATGCTGTGAGAAACCGAAGCGTTTTCCAGAAGGTCATAGAAATACAGGCATGTTGATGACAATTTCAGGTGTAACATCACTTTCTCCTTGTTTAGTTGAGACGGGTATAAAATATATAATAAAAGATTCAGCATAAAATTAGGTAAAATTCCGAACAATAAACAAAATGTCAATATCAATAACCAAATGAGAAGTAAACCAGTGCACTAAAATACACATGAATGTAATCAAACATGTTGGGATGTTCTATTTAAGTGCGGTCACTATGGTGGCAAAATTGCATGGACAGTTGTTCCAGTGTTAAGGGGCCGGTGAGGCTCAACTTAGGAACAACCAAAGGACGTTTATAAAGTTTTTAGTTCAAGCTTAAAGTAAGCAATATTTATAAAGAGGCATTGGGACATCAGCAGTAACAAATCTGGTGCTACAGCAGTCTTGAGATAGGCTGGGTAAGGCTTTGACTAGTCAGTTCTCAGTCTCACTGGCAGATAGTATGTGGAGACTAACAGGTGAACACTGGACGTAAAGGTGACTGGAAGCTGACCTTGTGCGGCGTAGCGACACGTGCCGTCCTGCACTAGGACATTGTAGAAGGGTTGGTTGGCCCCATTGGACAGCTGATGGACCCTCATGGTAGTGATCCACTCCTGGCTCATGGTGCATCTGGGGTCCCATCCATAGATGACACAGTTGTATCCCGAGCTACATACAGCATGAATAAAATTGCAAATTGTAACGAAATTGCTTAAATAGTGAAGCGCTACAGGACAAGACCAGAGAGTAAAGTAAAATTATATTTTGTTATGATCAGATACTATGACCACAGTTTGCCAAACTCAAAGATTTCAGCTGAGCAGGAGTTTTGGGCCTAGTGTATAGTGTTCAGTCGAGTGTACAGAGAAACAAGTCACTTTATTACACAAATGAACAGTATAGGGGAACACATTTGAATATATATATATATATATATATATATATATATATATATATATATATATATATATATATATATATATATATATATATAGAGAGAGAGAGAGAGAGAGAGAGAGAGAGAGAGAGAGAGAGAGAGAGAGAGAGAGAGAGAGAGAGAGAGAGAGAGAGAGAGAGAGAGAGAGAGAGAGAGAGAGAGAGAGACACACACACACACACACACACACACACACACACACACACACACACACACACACACACACACACACACACACACACACACACACACACACACACACACACACACACACACACACACACACACACACACACACACACACACACACACAATAACAATAGAGCAAATGCATGGACAATACAAATAAGAAGTTGGTCAGGCTGCCTCAAAAACACAAACAATCAATCCCTGTGTTAAAAGGTATCGAAGTCTAGCTACAGTACAGAAACGATATTACTATTATCAGTAAGTATAGCCATTCAGGTCAATGTATGAGTATGATAGAACCTGAAACATCTCTTTGTAGCAGTTGCAGTTGGTAACCCAGCAGTGTACTCCAGACCCTTCAGCTGCAGCTTGCGCTAATCAGACACAAGGAGTGTCTTTATAGATCTCATATTTATCCATAAAAAGTGTCTTTATAGATCTCATATTTATCTATTAAGAGGAGTGTCTTTATAGATCTCATATTTATCCATTAAGAGGAGTGTCTTTATAGATCTCATATTTATCCATTAAGAGGAGTGTCTTTATAGATCTCATATTTATCCATAAATAGTGTCTTTATAGATCTCATATTTATCCATAAAGAGGAGTGTCTTTATAGATCTGTCGTACGAACACGGTGATGTTGATCTAGAGTTGCTGTTGTGTATACACAGCAACCATACTTACTGCCCCTGTAAGCCACCACATACTGAGTGACTGCCTCTGTGTGTATATGGGACAAACACCAGCCACTCACCGTTTGTGTTTCATGATGAGGCCCACGGAGTACTGCACGTCCCTGTGTTCGGTGGCGCTGCGCAGCTTGGCTTCTGGCAGCACTGGGTGCTTCTTGTGCTGGATATGCTCCAGTGTGTGTTGCACCAAGTAGCCCACTGCTCCATGTTGGGACGGATCCAGGGCCTGGATGTGCTGGAGGATGTCTAAGACCTGATGGAGGGAGGGAGGGAGGGAGAGAGAGAGGGAGAGAGGGAGAGAGAGAGAGAGAGAGAGAGAGATGGAGAGAGAGAGAGAGAGATAGTAAGAGGAGTGGGTATTTGAGCAAGTGACATTTGATTATGGGAACGATTACAACAATAAAGGATGGAATTCTGCACAGTCATAATGTCAATGTTTACTTAGAGAAAAATGTTGAAATGGGTTACATGAATAGATCGAACCTTCTCTGGCCAGATTCCAAGATGGAAATACAGCCTGGCTTGTAGTAGTAAATACTGGACATTGTCTGGGTTGATGGTGAGGTAAAGGTCCAGAGAGTCTCTCAGGAGCTGGTAGGACTTTTCATTCCCCTCTCTGTAATTAACAAACAAACAAACAAACAACCAACCACACAGTTGAAATAATGATATTGTAGAGTTGGTCATTGTTTGGTTTACTCAAAGTAAAAGGCAGATGACGTACAAAAACGGTACAATAATGAATGAGCACTCACCCTCTCTTCCCAATGTTCAGCAGGTTCCCCACCATCCTCAGTAATACTTTGGAGGTACTTATGGCACTGTAGTAATCAGCGGTCACCTGGTGTCCAATGAGGTACTCACACTCTTTTGCGGTGAGTTGCTTGCCCTTCCCAAAAGTGTCAATGTAGACATAATCATAGATGTCCCCACTCCTGTAAAATGGAAGATCATATCATGTACATTTACAACCCTATTTATTTGAGTGCATGTACAGTGTATGCAGGGCTTAATGGCTTTCTTTGGTTTATACTTGTTGTTATCCACTACGGGTGTACTTCAGCCTGTGTAACAAGTCCCAATCTTTAATTCCATACATTTAAGATATGCTAAATGCAGGGCCATTAGTGTACTTAAACCATCATCTCCTGCAAACCAAAGCAAAAAATATCCATTTCCAGGACACAGTAGCATATCAGTCTTCCTTTATAATTTCAAACATGACAGCTATAAATGTCCCTTGATTTCTGGAGCTGGAGAGCTCACTTTTATCTCACATCGACAGTTTAGCAATACTGTCTCACAGTTTTAACTTTCCCAGTTTAGCTGTACTTACTTACTTACTTACTCAATACTGTCCTTCATCAAAAGTTAATTAATAACCAATAAAACTACGCTAAATGGTGGAGCTACTGAAACACATCAACTCAGTCATTTCAAGAAGTCCACTTCCATTAATTGAATATTATGTAATATAAATGAAAGGCTAACTGACAACACGGATGTCTCTGTGGTTTCTGAGGTTTCTTTTGTACAGCACAAACCTCTTCCTGACTTGTAAACAATAGTCTTTCTTGTAGTTACACAGGCCAATGTTGCAGGGGCTTAACCCTTCCCCTCTCTGTTCAAATTGCAGTGTGATCTTGCCTCCTGTTCCGGCCTCACACATTATGATGGACCTTTACCTCACCATCAACCCAGACAATGTTGAGTATTTACTACTACAAGCCAGGCTGTATTTGCATCTTGGAATCTGGCCAGAGAAGGTTCGATCGATTCATGTAACATTTTTCTCCAAGTAAACATTGACATTATGACTGTGCAGAATTCCATCCGTTATTGTTGTAATCGTTCCCTCTTCCACTTAAATCTAAGTTTTAAATCAAATTTGACTCTTCTTGCCCAAATACCCACTCATCTTACTTTCTGTTTCTCTCTCTCCCTCTCCCTCCCTCCCTCCCTCCCTCCCTCTCTCCCTCTCTCCCTCTCTCTCTCCCTCCCTCTCTCCCTCCCTCTCTCCCTCCCTCCCTCTCTCCCTCCCTCCCTCTCCCTCCCTCTCCCTCTCTCTGTCCCTCTCTCTCTCCCTCCCTCCATCAGGTCTTAGACATCCTCCAGCACATCCAGGCCCTGGACCTGTCCCAACATGGAGCAGTGGGCTACTTGCTGCAACACACACTGGAGCATATCCAGCACAAGAAGCACCCAGTGCTGCCAGAAGCCAAGCTGCGCAGCGCCACCGAACACAGGGACGTGCAGTACTCCGTGGGCCTCATCATGAAACACAAACGGTGAGTGGCTGGTGTTTGTCCCATATACACACAGAGGCAGTCACTCAGTATGTGGTGGCTTACAGGGGCAGTAAGTATGGTTGCTGTGTATACACAACAGCAACTCTAGATCAACATCACCGTGTTCGTACGACAGATCTATAACACTCCTCTTTATGGTTAAATATGAGCTCTATAACGACACTTCTCTTAATGGATAAATATGAGAACTATAAAGACACTCTGTATGGATAAATATGAGATCTATAAAGACACTTCTCTGATGTTTTAGGTTATATATATATATATATATATATTTATATGTGTATGATGTAAATATCATATGATGTTTGTGTATATATTATGCCCATCTACCAAATGCATGCTGTGTACAACACGTGTTGCTTCACTTCCCCTTCTGCCACACAACCCTCCCCCATCCCCCCTTCCTATCTCCTCCCGGCCGACCTCAAGCAGATGGGTCCCCCCTTATGTGCCGTGGTTCTACTTAAGGTTCCTTCCTGATTAACAGGGAGTTTTTCCTTGCCCCTGTTGCCATTGTGCTTGCTCTAAGGGGGTCCAGGCTCTGGGCTCTGTAAAGCGCCTTGAGACAATGTTATTGTTCTGGCGCTATATAAATAAAATTGAATTGAATTGAATATATATATCTTAGAGGCGACTTCTTTTAGAATGCTGAATTGTGTTTATTTTATTGTCCATGCATTTGCTCCATTTTTATTTTAAATTCCCTCTCCCTCAAATTGTTCATTTGTGTAATAAAGTGACTTGTTTCTCTGTACAATCGACCGAACACTATACACTAGGCCCAAAACTCCTGCTCTGCTGATGGGTGAATTGCCCTTTGCTGCGGGTGAGGATTTTTAAATGGTTACCTTTTTTGCTTTTGACACCATCGCAAGAGAAAGTGGTTGGGGAAGTTGACAGGTTCCAGCAGCACGCCCAGCTTGCGGGCAAGAGTCATGTACAGAACTGACAGGCTTATGGGAATACCAGTCCGGCGAAGTAGCACCTGTTTGCCAGAGGCATCCCGTCACAGAGAAAGAAGTGGAAGCTCATTAACAGGAAAACACCATGTTTTAGTAGTAACTTCACTTGACACTTCCTAAACGGAACAACAATCAGAATTACCACAAGTAGTAACAAAGCACATCAGTCAAAACACAGGAGACGCTACAATGTGCACATACTGTATGCTCAGAAAATATATTTTCTGTGCCCAAACTGACATAGTCATCTGCAGAAATCCTCTCACAGGCAACACAAATTGAGACGGCAATAGTGCAACTGGCACACATGCAGGCCAGTTGTACTGGATGCACCGTCTTACCTGGTGGATGTATGAATTCAGTGGGTTGTAGAAGTCACACTCGTTGCCTGTGTAATTCAGCTGCTCATACAGAACAGTGTTGAGCGCACAGATCACCTGCCTCTGGAGCTCAAAGTCCCCCACCACCAAACAGTCACCTGCGGCATTCAAGGGAAGTAGAACATATGATCACCCTACAGGGAAGCTGGCAACTCAGAATGGCAGAGAGAGAGAAAGAAAGAAAGAGAGAGAGAGAGAGGGGGAGAGAGAGAGAGAGAGAGAGAGTTGAGAAAGGTTGTTGTCTTACCTGCTGCGGCCCTCTGGCTTGGATGGGAGGGATTGGCCACTCGCAGGCACTTTCTGACTTTGTCTGTGAGCTCTTCCAGCTGGGCCGAAATGTTTTCTAGATTGATGTCTGCCAAAGGGTTGCAATACTGGTCCACTAACACCGCACCTTAGCACAAGTCAGGAAGAGGTAGTTTGAGGGAAAGCATAGACATTTTTAACAGCAACATCCTGAACACATAGATATTTCCACATTTCTACATGCATCATCCTTTCTAATGAGGCAAGGTACCTTCAAGAGCGGATTGCTGTTCTGCAGGCTGCTCCAAAAACACTTTGAGGCTCCTGAGAATATTCTGCTGTCGGAGGAAGTACAGAATTTTCTTTGCATAATACTTCAAGGTCAGGCTCTTCCTACAGTGGAAAAAGGAGAATAGGCGAGGAAAGAAGTGAGTTTTTAGAACTAGATCTAAAGTAGTGACCATTATCAGAATAATCACCTTTTCCACAAGGTGACCACAAATCACATTCTGATGCAATTTCTTGTCATTTCTATGTTGATGTTTATACTTTTAGTGTCCACCACTACAGAAACAAAATTACCACCAACAACACAATCAATCGGATATAAATAGATTAGAGACAGTACTAACCTTTTATCAGAGTTAAGTATTGAGAGGAGCTCATCTTCACAGAAGTGCTCTGGGGCACCCAAGGACTCGATCTCTGCAAAACTGTCCCCCAGAACCTGACCAACGCAAGGCTGAGTTACAGATCTTTGGGTTAGTTATAACAATCACGCCCCATATACCCAACTACTCTCAATTACAGAAACTAAATAACATGACCCGCGTTCCCCATCACAAAAGCTTAAAAATGCAACCAAATGCATATTTTTGATTGTCGATTTATGATCTTTTCGAGTTTTTACAGTGGTAATATGGTAATGATATTCTTACAACTTCTGTGAAGAATCGCTTTGATATTGATACAACGGTTCTCCGTATCTGTAGACCAACGATATATCTTGTCCTGTATTCCTTCAGCCAGTCATACGATTCATTCTGACGATAATTCTTCTGCAGCCTTGGCCATCTGACAAGCACACAGAATAGCATAACGTCAAACATGTTGTGCTATTCACACTGGGGTGAATGAGTTTCTTTAACAGACATTCAGCTCTGGTATAACTAGTAGAGAAGTGAAACAATACAGATTCAACATAGATCAGATACAACCCATCAAGACAGTAAAGTGAATACGTTATTCTACAGTTCATTATAACAACATAAATCACTGCAGTCTTTAACTTTGGTGGACAGCATATTTTAATTTGCACATGCTCACTGACCATTCAGAGTCTCTTCTTGCATCAATACGGTGAAAAGACTAGATCCTTATGAAACCACCAAATCACTGTCAGCTTGCTGAAAATAGAAGCTATCTGAATAATTCACCTTTAATAACTTGCCATTTATTAGCTAGCTAGCATGTAAGCTATACATAATCCAAGAAATTCAAGGTCACTTCAACAGAAATGACAAACGGTAACTATCAGACAAACAGCAAATAACAACCACTTTAGACATACGTACATAGGTGTATCTGACTAGCAATCTTACTCTCTGGCGTCGCTACTAAACTAGCTATCGATAGCTTGCTACCTATCCCGCTGAGGCTAGCCTAGACCGTGTTGTTGAATTTGGTGCATCAGCAGAATGTCAGCAGCGGCTTTTGACAGTTAGCTCACTAGCTAGCACAGTGTCGCATACGGTCATGCTTGTATCAAAATGTAGATCTTTATGGGACTATGTTTTCCAGCCGTAATGCATATCATTCTCCGGTTCTTGTTTTGGGAAGTTCGACGTGCCATTTTACCTGAGTTTGAATTGATGCCCCCAAACCTTCCCCCTGCCATAGCACACATCATGTAGCCGCTTGCAGGTGCAGGACACGCTCAAAATGTCGACGTGGTTGAGGACGGGGAAGCACAAAATATATTCTAACAATTCAGCAGGTAAATCTGTCAGTTTTTTCTTGTCTCTCTCGATAATAACTTCGCTTGACACTGGATTTTGTTCTCCGGCCACAGGCGACGCCATGTTTTATGTTTACCACGATTACCTCATAGTTGAAGAACCGCCCCGAAGTGGCGCAGGGGGCTGAGCATTTGAAGCACGTGGGAAATATGCAATGACAGAGGAACTGTTTAAGTTTTAAAGTGAATGTAATATGTTAGTGGTTAATGTAAGGACAAAACGTCCCCAAATTTCATAGAGCAAGATAACACTTTTATGTATGCCCGCCATAGTTATTGCGTGTTTCAAATGCTGTTACAACGCCACAAATCAACATACTGTAGCATTGCAATTTAAATCACTAATCCAACATTTCTGGTTGGGTTGAAACCAGTCAATCCGGTTTACTTGAAACAGTTTTAGTGTTCAAACTACTAATGTCATTCCAAACACTTGAAGTTCGTATTTTCTAAAGTTGATTTCATTCTCATATCGAATAACGATGCATTCTACTACCAAGCTATTTCGCCCAGCATTTCTCGAAACATTGTAGTTGTGTTCGTAAAACCACCGGAAATACATTCTAACGTGGGTATGTTTACAGAGCGTAGCGGTAGGCAATGTTGGCTGAAGTTGATAGCATTTAGCTGGAAAGTTAAAAGCTAAAATTGCCATCTAAGTATGCAAATATAACGTTATCCACTATTGACAGTAATGCTGAGATGTGTCTAGTTTGTTTGTTAGTTATGCTTCAGTATAAATAACAGACTACCAAGTTAGTTGATTTTGTTAACATCGCTATCGCTACCTATTCACTTATAGCCTAACTTGCTAACAGTACAGAACAGCAGTTTACAACAGCTAGGTATAGCCAGCTAGCGAATGTACAATTTGCCTTCTCCGGTGGGCTGGTGTCCTAAGTTAAAGTTATTTTTTTCATTTGGTATATTACTGTTGCCGTATGTAAGTTACTTTACGTTTTACGTTTAAGTTAGCTATAACTGAAATAGAAAATAACGTACCGGTTGCAAGTCCATATTCAACTTGGGTAAATTACTTACAGATATAAACATTAACCGTAGTGTTTACCAAGATGGATGTTAAGTGGGTTTGCTAGCTAAAGCTACATTCTAAATGAATGTACTTTGGAATGTGTTTGATATATTATCAGACATGTCGCAGTTGATTTTAGTTATATACACCTCAAAATATGTGGGACTTGTGTTGCTATTGAATAAAGTAACTAGCCAGCTATCTGGATAGTGAAGCGTGGTGAATTTGGCTAGTTAGTTTTTGCTGAGTTATTGAGGCATCTGTTATGAAACCAGGCCAGACAAATATTGAAGAAAATTAGCGTTAGGCAGCTAACATTACTTTGTACACATTTCTAAATTGTTGGCTGTTGAAAAATGAGAAACATCTAATGTTTGAGATAACAAGGAGAAAGCTACAGTTACTTATTGAAACAACAGGTAGCTAATGTGAGGCTAGAATTAAGTGTACCACTGTGATACATCCCGAAATTACAATGGCAAGCGCTATAGCATCAAAAATAGGACTGTACTCTTTGCGAAGAAAGCAAGCCAAGACATTTAACGTTCAAATAGCGACCATGGACGCAGACATGGAGTTCAGCTGCGAGGTGAGTTGCTTCCTTTGCTGTTCAACTGTCATGATTTCCTAGATTTCCTTGCATTACTTACATCCTCACACCCTGCAGACCAAAATTACTACTAGCTGTAGAGAGATAAATAAATAGACCATCTCGTTTAGGTGTACTGGTGAAGTGCTTCAGCTGTTGTGAAATTAAACCTGTTCAGAAGTACCAAAAAAGTATTAGTCATAGGCTGAATTCTTTTGTTTGGAAATTTAGGTAGGTTACCTTTACCAAAGATCTTGTTGCACTTTGCCATCTTACCCTGAAAGGGACAGTTGAGCTCCTGCGCCCAGTTGCTTAAACTATACATCAGTGACTTGGTGAAGGACTTGGAGAAGAACATGGTGGTATGTGGCCAATACTGTTTATAGGAGAGGATGAGCAGCACTTACAGAGGGTAGGCCTAACCAGGCAAATACTAATCACAAATACAGTTCAGGGCCAGTTTTAGTCAAATGAACATCTAGTCCTTCAGTGTTTTCATGGCTGGCTCCTGAAGAGAGACCAAGCCTCCAGACTGTGAGCATCTCTAAGCAGCCCGTACTTATCTTCTCAGTTCTTATGAGGATAATGACAGGAAATGTGTGGCTCCAGACCAACTTGAGAAGTGTTTGAAGTACCAACAGAACAGATGGAGATGTGGCAATGTGTGACATATTCCTCAGAATGAACCTCGCTCACAGTGGCCAGTGTTGTCTCAGGGTATGTGGCCCTCTTTCGCCCTCCCTTTTTCTTCTTCAGTGTGCCGTCATCTGTCCTCAAGTGCCTAGCCGCTAATGAGGAGAGATAATTGGGAGGAACATTCAGGCCAGAAGACTGTTTTGCTTGGAAGAATCCACTGAGACTACAATGGGCCAGACACATCCAATATATCTATATGTTGCCTGCAGTCTAGAATTGAAATGAGAGATGCTAAACGTATTTAAAACCAAGAAATCAGTCTGGCCAAATTGAATGATTAATCAATGTCCTGTCAGATAATTGTAGTCATTCACTGAAGTCTCTCTTTTAATATAAAAAAAATCACTATCCAACCATTATCCAATCCGTCCATTATCCAAGTATGGACCTAGTTCTGGGGTGTGTCAATGTATTCTAGGGGCTGTAGTTTAAGGTCTCGTTTAAGCTTTTGCATTTATGCCTTTAAAATAGGAAGTTGATGGACGCGTGAAGCTGCACACTTGGCTGTTCTTTCAATTTCTCCTGAGGGTATCCTGATGATGAAATAATCCACACTTGGCTCTTTTGAAAGAAGATCAATGCTATTAGTCATTTGATGAACATACATTTTTGCTTTGACTCGCAAGTGTTTGTCATGTTGGTTTTGTTTATATATTTTTTTAGTTTATTTAGAGGAAGTTGATGGTATTGACTACACAGCGTTGTTCCACGGTGGCAGCAACTGATACAGCTCCTTACTCTTTCCGCACATTCTCGGTGTGGGGCATATGTAATTAATTGTTCATTATATACTAATAACACATGTAGTCATTTATTCACATGTCGTAATTTATTCGTAATTGTAGCAACTAGAGTGACATGAAGAGTGGCAGCATAGTTTCACATGTAAATTTGAGCTTCTATTGTGCTTATGTGTGGAAAGTTCAGTTGATTCATGTGCCTTTCAGTGCAGGTGAGTCCTGAGCACAGATGCATCTTATTGAACCATCCTAATGAATGATATCTGCACAAACACATAGGGGACAAATCTGCTGTGCAGAGCAGGAATGCTTATCCTGTGCGTGGTCTATTCTGAGCACTTGAAAGCCAGTTCTCTGACTCATGCCAGATCCGAGCACAACACCACTGTGAAAGAATGGTGCAAAACACGTCTTTTTATCACTAAGATGAGTGTGTCCTTGGGTTTTCGTGTGTTGGTGAGAAATCTGCGGCGGCAGCAACTCAAGTTTGCCCTTAAAGGGAGCCCGCATCACTCGCACCGACGGAGCTGCAGGGGTGCTTTCGCTCGCCTTGTTGGGCAGTAGATGGCAGCATGTCGTCAGTTGCTCTCACTGCACAGCTGAAAGTTCAGGAATTTCTGCAGTGGATGTGGGGATATTCCTGCTGCAAGATCTGTGAAGACAGTATATGGGCATCCCTGTATCTGCCTCTGTGGTGTGGAGGAGTTGCTTCCAGTTTATTTAGAATTTTAGAAATGTAAGGAGCCCCTTTCCAGACCAAAGACAAAACTGGGAGTGGGTAAAGGTTTCTGCGTGTTTAGTTTGTCTGCGCTTTGCTGAAATACAATATTTTATTGAAGGACCCTATCTAGGTAAACCTAATTAATCTGACTCCATTCAATTTTGGAGCTCAGTCTTAATGCCTGTTCTTTTAATACGATATAATTACTCGTTAGGTAAGATGTTATGATGAATACCTCTCTTACTTTTTATTAGCTGGTTTCTTCTAGGAATAGTGTCACTCAGGATATTGCCACGGATTTTTCTATTTGGCGTATTCCATGGACGCTACTAGTTCTGGAGAATAGCTCAGAGTGCTGCCACGGGGCTTACCAGCATGTTAGAACAAACTGGTTCGGGGACTGAGTGCCAGGCTGTTGTGCAAGCTCAGTATAACCATTCGTTTCATTGCAGAGGCTGGAAAGCCATCCACGGCTGTATAATACAACGTAACAGTTCTGCTGCAGTGTGTTTGACCCAGGTGATTAGCCAGGCACCTCAAGACTTCGATCACTGCTTTTTAGTTTGAAACTGGTCAGAGTCATGGGTTGCGAGAACACCATTGCTGAGTAACACTTCTCTTGTTAATAATTCCATCAGATACAACAGTGGATCAGAACATCACAATATATTTGTCAGGTGCAAGTTACTAATTCACTTACACATTCAAACTTATCTAACATGAATAATCTAAAGTTACAAATCCCTTAGAGAAGACATATGAGACATTCAAAAAATCAGAGGGTATGAACATACCTGGCAGCTCAGAGGATGGTGACTACAGAATGCTCAAGATGCTTTTTGCCTTCTTCCCCTTAAATACCCAGTTTAATTAATATACCTGACCAATGTATACAGGGAATTTTGTGTTTATAGTGGTAGGGATCACACAGAGAGGATTGAATATTGGGGTTTGTTACCTCCAGAGGGGGTTACCGGCAGCCTACAGGGATCAGAATTCCCCTGTTTCTGAGATCTTCATTAAAACGAATCTATTCAGCTGCAGGACTTGGTCAACCGTACCACTCACACTGAGACCATTTCAATGAAACCAAACATGACAAAGAAATCATCTTGCAATGCCGTACAACACTTACTACCCTTAACTACATTTTCCTGCCGAGTGGAAAAGCACAGGGAGCGAAGCAGAGATAAGAGCATCATGAAAGACATGTTCTGTAAACAACCGACCCACACCTAATTACCGCAGAGTAATTGTAACCAGAAGACCATCTGTGTTTTACGATCCAAAGACTACCAGCCCACAACTTAGAGCCTTACAGAAATGACTGTCTAGACACTCTGAAATGCACCGAGGCTGCCTGTGGGTCTGCCCTCGGCATAATGGAAGAAAGTTCCTGGCGATCATCATGGCTGCCTGAGGGGATTTAAGTGTTCACGTTGTAATAATGTGTTCCATGAAGTATGTAGGCTGCATTATTATCCCATTTGAGAAAGTTCTCCGACAGGCCGTTACTGTTACCGTTAAAATTCGTAGTGCACATATTTCTTGAAGGTATATAATCAATATATCAAAAGTCATGTCAAAAATGTAATTGCTGTCATTACAGGGTCTGAATTGAAATTAAGTATAGCTATAAACCAAATATGTAAAAATACTTTTAAATTTTCTCTAAAATGAATTTGTCTAAGCAACACTGATTATGGATTAAACATCACTGTGGGGAATTGACATTCTTGAGCGAAAACAACTGCGTGGCTTGGGATGGATTTAGTGTCTCTCGTCTGTGTCGGCATCATTTGCTTCTCAACTCTGACAGTACTTAAAATTATGTCAGCTTGTGACCCCATGGCACTGTGCATTCAAGGGTATGCCTTTGTCTAAGGTCCTTAGAGATTTTGAGGAGGTATTGACTGAATTCGTCCTTTTTTTTTTGTCATTTTCTGGTTGTCAGTTAGCCATTACCCACATTCAGCTTGACAGACTTTCCGAAGGAGGCTTTGACGTTTCTGCACTCACCTTCTAGAAGCTTCTGCACCATTTTCTTAAAGCACTCAAAGTCAGTGAACTGCACTTAATGTTGATCAATGTTATGCACTGCTTTCTAATACGCCAGTACTAAAACCAGTGAACAGGATCAATGTTGTCGGGTAATTTACCAGATAATGAGGTACCAGCTCGATGTTTACACAGAAGGGCTTCTCTCGCAGAGATATATTAGTCTATTATCCGATTAAGTTGACGTGCTGGACTGTTTTAATGCTGGTAATTTGCACTCTCCTTCTTTGTATTGGTGCAAAGTCACTTGGTTAGTCTGTTCATTTATGAACATGGAATGACAGCTGACATATGTATTTTTTTACACTTGTGGACTAGTGGTAAATATTATTTTATACAGTGCTTTTATTCTTTCATTTGTTATTATGGCACATTTTTGCATCAACTGAACGCAATCATTCTGTAATAGCAGAACTGTCACCAGTGCTCAGTTGTGCACTTGTAAGTTGGCACTTTGCGCTTCACTGAGGGAGCGTTCAATATCTCCTAATGAAAGTGCCCAAATCCCAGTAGGAAGGTTGTGACAAGAGTGTAATTGTTTTTTAGGGTTGAATTCTATATACTTGTTTGATCTTGGTTTTTGCCAGAGACTCGCTGTGTATAATTTCCTCTAGGTGCTCAAGTTGTGGGTTGCTTGTTTTTTGGTACTGCGTTAATGGCATTCTAATGATTCGCAAATTAATTTGACCTTGGCTGAGCAGCCTCTGTTTTGATTCGGTCCTCCTCCGCAGGCCAACGTTATCATTTCTCTCAGTGCTCTCCTCTGTATCGCACAGAAACATTTCTCCTCTCCGATGATGGATATATTTTCTCTCTCTCTCTCTCTCTCTCTCTCTCTCTCTCTTTCTTTCTTTTAAGCCCCTCTTAAATTCCTCCGAGCCTACATGCCTCGCTCTTGCATTTGAAGCAGCTTGAGATTAAAGCTGCATTAATTGGGAATGTGCATCTGATATGCTTCTCAGCTTTCACTCATTGAATATGGAAATCTATTTCCCCCCCAGCCCACCTCTTCCTGTCTCGGACAAAATGGATAAAAGATTAACTGATAAAGTCCACATTCAGAAAGAGTGAAACACTGATTTTCCTCTCCGGTGACTTTGTGCATACACTCGTGACTCTCTGGTGGCACGTCGCCATCTTGGCTTGGTGCGGAGGGCCTCACAGGAGTGTGTTCTCTGTATCTATAAGTGAAAGAATAGCCTGTGCATTCACAAGGTGGGATCAAAATAACCAATGATCTAATGCTCAGATCAATGCTGATCAATGATCATTGAAGCCAGCTCAGCCTGTGCTTGGTAACACAGGGAGATATGCAAAGTGAACATAGGTGGCTTAAAAAAGTAGCAAATATTGCTGTGGGTTTTTTGTGAGGCTACTCTAGCCAGAATCGTCTCTGTAGTGCCACGAGTGATGGCTCGTTGACATTCTCTTTGCAGGTGAAATGGAAAGGGAAGGACCTTTTTGATCGAGTTTGTAGGACCATAGGCTTGAGGGAGACCTGGTTCTTTGGCCTCCAGTACAATGTCAAAGACACCGTGGCCTGGCTCAAGATGGATAAAAAGGTAAGAGAGTCTGCTTTCTGAAAGAACAAAAATGTCAAGCTTTCTGTTTGTCATTTGAGGCACGTCACTTGCACATCACTACCGGGTTCTTGTTCACTCTCACTGGCACGGAAAACAAATTCTTCAGTATGAACATGGAATGTTTTGACAGGTCCTGGACCATGACATCCCTAAAGAAGAGCCCATCCTGCTGTACTTCCTGGCCAAGTTTTACCCTGAGAACGCAGAGGATGAGCTCGTTCAGGACATCACCCAACACCTTTTCTTCCTGCAGGTATGTTCTTCTCCAACATCAGTAATCGTTTCGAACTATACAGGAAGGGGCACACTCCTACTATATCCTGGCCATGACATACATAGCACATTCACGTATTACATTACCACCTTCAACTGAGTGTCTTGTCATAATGTCTCTCATTTAAATGTCTTAAAGTGGCATTATGTAGGAATTGCTAATCGCTAACGAGATGCTAGCGGCTAAACCTAGCGAAACCTCTTGAAATTTGCTTACTTTGACACTATGACAAACTAGTGAGTCAACAACTTTCCTAACACAGTCAATCATCAAGCAAGTGCAACACAAGACAAAGCAAGACGGCAAATAAGCTACTTACTAGTTCGGCAGACAGTAGTAACCGGGCGGCTTCAGGCAAAACTACATAACGCAGTAATATGCCTACGGACCCTGGTATGGCAATGGCACGGAGGCGATTCTCCATATTAAACGTCATTGTAGCGCCCCAATTGTTTTCAAGCTGTTATTTTAAGGTAAAACTGCTAATCCTAACCCTAACCCTGAAGTACAATTCCTACATAATGCCACTTTAAATGAAGTCACATCTCTGTGTTTTTCAATTTAAAAGAATCTAACATTTCATTGAGCTGGGCCTTTGCTTTGGCTCGGTACAAGAAGTGCCTCTGTAAAGCTGAGGATGTGCCTGGAACACTGTCTTCTTCCGAAGCTGAAATCTCACAGGCTTTGAGATGCCTCAGGTGAACCTGAACACACTCCTTTTTTTAGTTCTTTCATCCCCACCCCTCATCCCCATGGCTGTCACTCAACAAACTTACCCTGGCCTTTGAAAAACCCCACTCACTCTCCCAATCCAATTGTAGTAGGAAGTCAAATGAACCAATTTCTCCCTAATTTAGGAATGCACAGTAGTCTAAAACGGCAGAGCAGCACGAGCCACGTCGATGCATATTAAATTTGCTGTGTGATTTCCTTGCCGATTTTTGTATGCATGTCAGCGCTAGTGGTTGAACTTTTCTCCACTTCTCTCCCTGCCTCTTTGCCGGAAAGGCATAGCGCAGTCTTGCATTGTCCTGGTGACTGTGCTCAGCCAAGTGGAATCAGTGTTGACGCATATTAGGGCTGCCCTTTCTTTCCAATCATTCAGCGACTTCCTCACAAAGCCAGGTGCTCCATTCTCTCGAGCGTGATGGAAATGGATTTGTCATTGAGCCGTGACGCCTTAATTGAACCGGCCTCATTTATCAATCACCAATTAAGGATGCACGGTTCACCAATGAGGGACCTCGTTCATTTGGGCTTTCCTGCACAAGCAGCTCAGTTTTTGAAGAGCTTTAACAAGCATACAGTGAACAGAGGGCTTTTTTCTTACACTTTTCTGTCTAGTTTAGTGCCTTCATCCAGTAGAAAGGTTATTATATATATATATAAACTTACGGAGAATAGTTAGAAGAGGGGAAAAAAAGAATCATATATATATTCTTCTAACTATTCTCCGTAAGTTTCAAGTAGGGAAATGTAACCTTCAAGTCCATTCTCTTTTCTTAAGGACTCTACAAGAATATGCTAAGGGGCTTATCGTTAGCCTGTAAAAGCCAAGTAACGCGTGACCCTCCGCTGTCATCACTGGTGATCAGCCGCTGGAAACATGAATATGAAGCGTTTTCATTTTGCCCGCCATAATAGCGCTCGGTGTCTCGTCTGGCCTGCACCGGGGAGTGGGTGTCTGTTTAGATTGCCTTTTCATGCCCCCCCTCAATTGGATCTCTGCTTATCTGAGGTTGCCATGCTCTGGAGCGCTCACTCTTATTTGTAAAGCAGATTGGGGAAGGCTGGTCATTTAGCCCGAGCAGCCAGAGCTGGTTTCCTTTTGCCGCTACCTTTTCGCATTCACTGGTAATTACATTTTGAAGGGCAGCGGCACCGGTGGGATCAAGTTAATGCGTGTGATATTTTGTAACACCGGGCCATGTTGAAGTGTTTACTTTTAGATGTGCTTCTCTGCTTAAGTCATACAAGCACCCTGTTGTGTCTACATTTGTAGAGATGTCTACCTGTTGTGCTTTCAGGGGAAGGGGAGGAGATAGGCTATTGTCTGCTGACTCCGTGGGTTAAAGCCCTTTAAATGGCACAAAGTGTTAGTCACCCTGTTGATTAGCGGAGCAATATTTGCAGGACTAAATCTTTCCTATTGTTTATCAGCATACCGTACTAAGAAGCGTAACGTCAGTTATAAGCACCTTTAATGATCAGAGGTTTAGGATTTATCTCACTTAAAAGTGTAATTCTGAACTTACATTCATGGTATGGTCTTAAGAGAGTGCTGGGTGATGAGGGAGTACACTTTAGATGTCCTTCCGACTGGACCTTCACCGCGTAACAGCTGCAGATCTTCATGACTACATACACATATGTTATACACATGTTATACACATAACATACACAATGCACATGGTCTGAAAGCCCCGTTCCCTTTCCAAAAGCAAGCAACACCCCCTTCACCCCAAAGAAACATCCAACTGCTTGACATACATACTGAGGTTGAGTGGGTCCACATCCAAGTCCACTCATACACAGCTTGAGCAG
This sequence comes from Clupea harengus, assembly GCF_900700415.2. Taxonomy (NCBI): domain Eukaryota; kingdom Metazoa; phylum Chordata; class Actinopteri; order Clupeiformes; family Clupeidae; genus Clupea; species Clupea harengus. The sequence continues at coordinate 7,163,202 of NC_045158.1, read as the reverse complement.
GCTATTCATCCAAAACATCCTGGTCTTCAAGAAACCTTGTGTATCACATGAGAACATCTCTTATATGTGACTGCTTGTCTGTCCACACACACACACATAAAGGATATGTGAAATACATACGCACACACACACACACATATGCATATATCTGTTAGCTCAGGTTTATTTATGGTACTATGAATCAAGTCATTTGTTGTCTAAAACAGTCAGCATGTGGTCGTATGTTAATGGAGCCTCACAAGGACGTATGCACACACACACATATGCATATATCTGTTAGCTCAGGTTTATTTATGGTATGAATCAAGTCATTTGTTGTCTAAAACAGTCAGCATGTAGTGGTATGTTAATGGGGCCTCACAAGGACACCCATGTTACCTACATCTTGGACAGCTGCCAAACAGCTCTCCGATGTAAACTAATTGCCAAGCAAGTCGTCAAGATGTCAATTTGTCTGTGTGGCAAATGAAGACAGGCCGGTGGTGTTCCAAAGCTATGAAGCTGATATTTCTTTGTTGCAACTTTGGAGTGAAAAACTTTGGCTGTTAAATCATCCATTTACTGAAGTGTGCAGTGTTTATAATGATGATTTATACTCTTACATAAGGGCTGACTTAATAACCCTGTCTAACGTGATCATATTCTTTCCTGCCTGTTCATTTGTTTGGGACTGCATGGGCGGCTTTAGCTTAAGTCAGGTTGTTTTGGTGTTTTTTTTGGTTCTCTAATCCATCTCAATAGCCGAGATTTGTTTTGACTGTCAGTGAAGTAATCTCCGCTTCTCCTGTGAATCCCCCCCCCCCCCTCCCCCTCCCCCAGGTGAAGAGGAAGATCCTGGAGGAAGAGATCTACTGTCCCCCTGAAGCATCTGTGCTTCTAGCCTCCTACGCCGTCCAAGCAAAGGTCAGAACCCTCTCTAACTACGCCCTTTAAGCCCCAGTCAAACCTGGCCCCTCTCTGCCAGAGGCCACCTGTTTACAGGCTCTTCCAGAATATGTTTTTCTTAAGGGCTTTCATTTGGATCTCGGCAGAACGTCAGTAGACCTGAAATTGGGGAGGGGGGGGGGTTGGGAGAAAAAAAAAGATTCCCAAATTTGCTGTCAGTTTGACTGACAGCCCGGAGTGCTGCAAGAAGCAGTGGATCACCCACCTCACCTCCAGCCAATTTGGAGGCTTCCCGACGCGTTCGTCTGTAAGCCGCTAATCACCTCTGCTCCCCCTCCCTGGTCAAGCAACTCAAATCAGACATGGCACAACACAGGCCGCTGAAAAAAATCCACCCCGCTATAAGCCCCGCCGCTGTTTATTTCCTGTCAACTTGTTTGTTTACCTTCAGCTCAGCATGCAGTTAGTTAGGCAGGGCAGCGAAGAGGAGCTATCACTTCACTGCCTTGGTCATAGTGCGTTCCTCTTTTGTATGTGTGTGTATGCCTGTGTGTATGTTTGTGTGTGTGTTTGTGTCTGTGTGGGTGCAAGGATTACAACAACAAAAAAAACACTGGCCATTTAATGTCCCTTTGTGAGGGATAGATGCTTCTCTGAATGCTTCTCTCCCTGCAGTATTAATTGGTAATTTATTAACGGAACAACACAGAAGCCCAAAGGAGCTCATGGGTGGAATACACAATTGGATGCTGGAGCCAGTTACTCATTAATGGGCAAAGACAGACAGAGAGAGAGAGGGATGGAGGGAGGGAGGGAGGAAGAGAGACAGAGAGAGAGAGAGAGGGAAAGATGGAGAGAGAGAGAGCGTTAGGGAGGGAGAGAGTGTTTGAAAGTTCTTTTTCACAGCGTAGAAGATCCCAGTTAATGCTAGAAGAAATCCCACTAATTGTTTTCGGGGAGAGGAGGATGTGCAGAACTGTTTTAAGAATCGTCTAGAAGTGCATATTTCTGTGTTGCTGAGGCTGCGTGTCTTTCTTTGTCTGGGAAGCAGTGATGAGGAGGAGCGAGTTGAGGAGAGTAAATGCCAGCTGAAATGAGCAGCAATATATACATCTGGCAAGGGATAGAATGGAGGGATGAACACTTCATTAAAGACAGCGTGGGAAGGAGGAGGAAAAAGTGGGGCATTTGTCTCGTGGAACAATCCCCAGGGGATCCTTAAAAACTTGTAGAAGGAGATTAGGTGGTTAGGCAGAGATGTCGCCAGGAAAAAGAAAGGGTGAAGGAGAGGGAGAGAGGGGCTGAGGAAGAGAGAGAGAGAGAGAGAGAGAGAGCGAGCACTGATTTTTCAGCAGGTGTGGATACAGTGGGGGATGCTTAGCATGCACAGCCACACACTGCTCCTCTCCCCGAGGTTTGACAGCCAGTTTGAGACAACAGCTGCCCCCCCCCCCCCCCCCCCCCCCCCCCTAAAATCTAGCAGGGTAAGCAGGTAGGAGAGACTCCAGAAAAGAGACATCCAGTGTGTGTGTCTGTCGGGTGGAAAAGGTGAGTGTGGGGGTGATCTACAAACAAGTCTGAGCATGGGCTCATGGAGTATGACTGGACTACTATAGAACTCCTATGCAACTATGCTATATTGGTAATGGCCCAGACAATGATATTATGAGAATATAAAGATGAAAGAAGTCTGAAACACTTGTGCAAAGTTGTGTTTCTCCATATGTGAGTTGGCCACACAAACATGCTCTGGGATCACCCAGTGGCCAGTGTGTGGTGCTTGTGGAGCCCTGTGTCTTGTGTGTATGCATTCAATTCCCATGGTGACATCAGCACATGGGGCATTAGTCATGTCTCCTCGTAGCCTAATGAAACACTTTAATGACATTATTATCTGACGACTTGGGTGCCTAATGTGTGTTTGAAAAAAAGAATCATTCTTTTTATTGATTAATGACTGACCCAATTTATTTTGCATATAATTTGCCAGCTGTGTGAGCGTGCATGTCTCCAGCACGTGGCACTCTTTGAAGATTTGCTTTTTTGTTCCCTTTCTTTATTCTCCTCCTTCCATTTCATTAATGTATTCTTTCTTTCTCTCTCTCTCTTTCCATGTCTCTCTATCTTTTTTTTTGCAGTATGGGGATTATGACCCTAATGTTCACAAACCAGGCTTCCTGGCTCAAGAGGAACTTCTACCAAAGAGGGTGAGATTCATCTATCATGTAGGCCTCCTATTTCAGGCTGTCTGAGGACAGGTGCACAAAGGTCCCTCACAAGCCATTCAGACCCACTGAATACCAGAGCACTGAATTCAGTGAATTCCACTGAAGCCCAGGTAGTGACATGCATTCAAATGCCAGCATCAGATGAATGCAGTAAAGCTATAATGCTATGCGTTGCCCTGTCTCCAGGTGATAAACCTTTACCAGATGACACCTGAGATGTGGGAAGAGAGGATCACAGCATGCTATGCCGAACACCGTGGGAGAACAAGGTAATTGGCGGAATGTTCTGGAGTCCTCATCAGCATGCATTGGCTGTGGCACCAGGAGTTTGTAGGCCTAATCATTCTTATACAAAAGATTCATTGCTGCTCGGATGTGAGCTGAGATCTTTAATGTGTGACCTTTGAGGAACGTCCAATTATTACAAACTGAACCTTTAATTCTATGTTGCAGTTCGATAAATGGCAGATAAGACACTAATGACTGCACTTTTCTTCCACCCCTTTATGCCCTTCATTTACTCCCGTGGTCGATTTACTATTCTCTGAACCAGGGACGAAGCGGAGATGGAGTACTTAAAGATTGCTCAGGACCTGGAGATGTATGGGGTCAATTACTTCTTCATTAGGGTAAGGTGACTCTCCCACCTGGCAGTGAGTCTGGGCCGAGTGTCTGAACCGCTCTCAGAAGGAGTTGAGGGAGCTGGGGCTGCTGCGGTGCATTTGTGTGGAAATGAATGTGCAGTCAGGCCTCGTGTTGTTCCCATCCATTTACACTAACTTAGTGAACCTCAGTAATGTGCTTTTACTCAGTTTTACTCAGTCACTCCGTTTACCCAGTTACTTTAAATATAGAGATGTCTCAGAGATGTATTCTAAATACAGTGCTTACTTTCAACATCCTTCTTGCTTACAACATCTACATTGCTTCTGTCTGTCTGAGTTGCTTGAGCTTGTCTTAATGCTGAGGTGTAGGACCAAAGAGTGTTACTGTGAAGGCCATACCTAGATGAACTCATATTTACCTGTTTCTACTGTGATGTCTGTGCACAGAATAAAAAGGGAACCGACCTGTTGCTGGGTGTGGATGCAGTGGGTTTGCATATCTATGACCCAGACAACAGACTCACCCCCAAAATCTCCTTCCTCTGGAACGAAATCCGCAACATCTCCTACAGTGATAAAGAGGTACGTTGCCTTCCTCTGAGGTGAGACAAATGCCCCCCCCCCCCTCATAATTGATTCTTCAAGTTGCAAGCTTTAAATACAAAATCTCTCGTTTTGTGTGGTCTCAGTTTGCCATTAAGCCCCTGGATAAGAAGACCAACGTGTTCAAGTTCAACTCCACCAAACTCCGGGTGAACAAGCTGGTGAGTGAAGCCGCATGTCTGGCACCTTGGCCGCACGCCCGGGGGCCACTGTCAGTGGGGTGTAGCTGTACGGGCTGCGTTTCAACACATTTCATCAGACTGCAATCCAGCCAAATTCCATGGAGCTTTGCTGCAATGCCCAACCCCTTAATATCACCTTTAATCTAACCCACCTGTGGTTGGCTTGATGGACCACGGGGATGTTTTATTTTAAAGTGGGGCTGCACATCTTGCCTCTTATTATGCTTATTATCTCTCTACGAGCCAAGCTGGAAGCCACTGCCCTACATATGCCTGGCTAAAGTTTAATGACCACATTATGAGCAGCGTGAAAGATACCTGTCGGGCCCTAGACACCCACTGTAGTTTAATCACAGAGGTTCTCTTGACGAGTGGCTCAGCTGGTGTAGTGCTGAAGTGTTGATGAGTTGGTGGCCTCCTTCTCCTTCTCCTCCTCTTCCTCCTCCTCTTCCTCCACCCCCTCCTCCTTGTGTAGATCCTGCAGCTGTGCATTGGGAACCACGACCTGTTCATGAGGAGGCGGCGGGTGGACTCCCTGGAGGTGCAGCAAATGAAGGCGCAGGCGCGCGAGGAGAAGGCGCGCAAACAGGTGAGCAGCAACCGACACTCGGCTGCCACTCCACCATGATCACGTAACCGCAAGCTTATGCCCACACACACACAAGCTCACACACACACACACCCACACACACCCACACACATTTGCACATTCATATTGGACACCAGCTCTCTCTCACATGCACACAGAGACATTCACATATACAGTATGCATGAATCAACAGACCAGCTGGCACACATTCACAGATACTAATGTACCAGCTGACGTACACACACATGCAGACACACTCTCTCAAACATACATACACACAAGCATGCAGACACAGACATGTTAGTCAACATTACCATATACCATTCCTACCCTGCTGTAACCTCTCTCTCTCTCTCTCTCTCTCTCTCTGCAGATGGAGCGTCAGCGTCTGGACCATGAGAAGCAGCTGCGTGAGGAGGCGGAGCGTGCGCGCGACGAGCTGGAGAGACGCCTGATGCAGCTGCAGGACGAGGCCCACATGGCCAACGAGGCCCTGGTGAGCGATGACCTCTGACCTGACCTCTAACCTCCTACCCCGTTGCCCATCTGTTGCTGCCGTACCGCCAGCGACTCAAAAGTCAATGCGGTGTTTGTGCTTTATCAATTGTGTGTAGTTCTCCCAAGTGTACCTGTTGGCAATCTTTTGTCTTTTGTTTGTGGAGTTCAGCGCACAAGACACTGTTTGAAATGGATGTTTTTGTCTGTGCTTACTCGAAAACTGCTCTGAAGCACCGTTGGGTGTATATGTGATGCCCATTCTTTTTTATATTTTATAAACCTGCTTCTGGCCATCTCCATCTCTTCCAAGCAGATAAAAGTGATGTATTTTTAGCCAGTGCGCTTTTTAAATTCCTCTTCTCTTCGCTAACAGTCAGTAAAGCACGGAGCATGGATTGTTGTTCATACTAGCACAGCGGAAGCAAAAATGACCCCACAACCTCAACTATCTTGTGTAAAAGTCTGCGTTCTTCTAGATAAGCTCCTAATTAGGGCCGATTTAAAAACAAATGAGCCACCGTTGGATTCCTTGGATCAAGCCGAGTTCAGCGCACCCATGATGTCAATATCTGCCGTATTGGATTTTATAAAAAAAGATTACACTTTTTTCACAGGCCACAAAATGTGTCCAATCTTCACCAAAATTGGCACAGATGATATTTAGGCCAAGCCAGAAGCCTCTAGCTGTGAGTGCTTACATCCATGCCCTCGACATCAAGTCTCCATGGCAACTCTGGCCTGCTTGGCCCCTCATTGCTGATTGCAGTTATATTCCCCAGCAAACTAAAAGTCAAATTACCGATTTTTTTCTTTTCTTTTCTTATGGGTTGGTATCAGGGGCGGCTCGTCCATAAGGGCGATTGGGGCGACGCACTGCCTAGGGGAAAAGGAAAAAAAAAAAAAAAAAACCTCCTTATGTATAAACGCAATATCCTTGTAAGTCGCGTAAATGACACGTACATTTAAATGTAATATTTTTTTTCTGTCGGATTCTACCACTAGACCGTCTGATCTGTCTCTGTATGTCATTGTCGAATCAGGTAACAGTCGTTCAGTCAGCCTAAAGTCGTGCTTCAAATGGCCCCACCCCTTCTGGGGCGATTTGGGGCGAAATGAAAATCGCCCCAGACCTCTCCCATTGACTCCCATGTTAAATCCATTTTTTTCACAAAACAGAGCTCTCAATGCATTCTCTATGGCTTCCGGGAGGGCTCGCCCCTCCTGGTCTTGTCATAAGTAGTGGACGTAAAAGCCTATACGAACGTCATACAGCTTCGACGGAGGCATATTCTGTCAAGATGGCTGCCCTGTCCAGTGCAATAACTCGATTCGCTCTTTGACAGAAACTCCTTTTTAGTCGGCGTACTAATGAAGATAAATTGACAACAAAACAATTAGGACTTCCTAGACCAAATGTATCCATTCAACAGGTTTCTACAAAGGGAGGGAAATCCTACATCCAAGAATTGGAACAAAAGAAAATCGCGTGGCTAATGCGGTCTGTATTTCATATACCACTGTCACTTTTCATAGGTTTTACAGTGTGTTTCACAGTTCGCTTCTTGCACTAACACTGAATAATTTTTTATGTGATGACTTATTTTGCTTTTGTAAGCCAATACTTTCAAGATCAGTCAATAAATATTGTTGTTTTTGACTTATGTTACCCCTTCTTTATGATGTTACTGGACATATCATGTGTCCTGTTAAGCTATGTTACATCATACAACATTTGAGACACGTGGATAATGAAAAAGTGGGATAATTTAATGTGGAGCCACATCATGTTTGCTTATGAAGGCTCCTGGATGCAACTTTCTTCTATAGCTTTCCACCTGTAACTTGCTACTCTAGCTATGTAGCAAGAGGGGACATATTACTGTTGTGTGCTGCCAATAGTGGACAAAAAGGTATTGCTGTATGAGTTAATCAGCTAACTTAATGTACTTACTGAATGGGTCGCCTTAATCATTATAAAAAAAAATTGCCCCCCCTGAGAATTTTTTCAGGAGCCGCCACTGGTTGGTATACTGAAGTTCCACAAATGACCCTTTTAATAGTCATTAGCACAGTAATGGATAATGGATTCCTCTGACTGCTACACATACCCATCAGATCAATTAAATTCAGTCAACGGTTAAATTGAATTAACTCTCCTCAAATACCCAGTGCAACTGGAAAATTCGCACCAAGTCTCATGCAAAATTGTTGCATCAAGACTGACTTGAATAATATTGGGCCTCAATCTCGAACGCAGTTAAGAACAAGTTAAGAACAAAATCGCGTGGATATAGCCATAGTGGAATAGAATGGACACATCTACATTCTGCAACAGTACCTCCACCTCTGCACCGCTGAAGTTCTGAAGGTCTGCGTTTACTCGACCGGTGCTCGCCTTCCGCTTTGACATGATTTTGATCAGTCTAAAGTTGCTTTTGCGTTGCCTGTGGAGTCTGTGGATCGTGCACACATCTCTTCAGCCCTTATAAGCCCTTATATATGAGCTGGCGGGGCGTTTCTGTATGAAAATTCAGGTGCACGAGATTGCGCGTTCAATTTAAAAATCAGTGCACAGCTACAGACACTTTGGCGGTTTAAGAACACATTTTCCAGGCGTTCATGAATCCGGCGGAGATCTTTTCTTATGATGGTCTTTCGAAGAGCATATTTAAGAAATGTTCGAGAATGAGGCTCAATGACTAGAGCTAGGTCTCAGTTTGGTCTATATTAAAGTGTTACTTCATCCCCGCTCCCCCACTGCATCTTTTTGAAAAATGTTAAAAGGTGGGCAAGGGGCTGGGAGGGGCTGGGGTTGAGGCGTAAACTTCGGTGAATGATGAGTCTCGATCAGCAAATGAAAATGTGACTGGTAGGCCGCCCATTTCATGACGTATAGTCCCATACGGTTGACTCTTCACCATCGGCCTTGCAAGGTTCGGGATGACTTCACACAGTAGATGGCGTGTTGAGCCATTTTCAACCCATAAAATACAGATTTTTATAAACGCCAGCATTGATGTGTTTCATCACACTACAGTAATATACAGTCATTTAGTTCCTAGCTAAAAAAAAAACAGTTACACTTTAAACTGCACAGTGGCAACTGAGCAACCAGATCAGGAACCTTACCAGTGGCCATATTCATATTCAGTTTGTCATTGCATATGGAAGTGCTAGTCGCATGGAGACAGAGCTGGCATCTGAGAGCGATTGCTTCTGTCTTGTCAGCTGCGCTCTGAGGAGACGGCGGACCTGCTGGCGGAGAAGGCCCAGATCGCAGAGGAAGAGGCCAAGCTGCTGGCGCAGAAGGCAGCCGAGGCTGAGCAGGAGATGCAGCGCATCAAGGTGACGGCCATCCGCACCGAGGAGGAGAGAAGGATCATGCAGCAGAAGATGCTGGAGGCCGAGATGCTGGCCCTCAAGATGGCAGAGGAGTCGGACAGGAGGTAAGTCTCTCGCTGTCTCTCTCTCACCTACATGCGCAAACACAGACAGATATAAGCATTGTACGTGTCCACTGTGATGTGGTAATCACATTCTCGGAAGAGTTAGAACCATGTAAATGTTGTACCTATCTGTAAGTTCACCTATCTAATGGTCTAACCATCCATCTGTCCGTCCGTTCATCTACCCACTCACAGTATGTAGTGTAGTGATGTAAAATCTTACAATAAAGTTTCATTTCAAGGAATTAGTAGCCTTAGTCTCAAATTTCCATACTCATAAATTTAGATTAAGAAATTACCATAGTGCGAACCACAGGTAATTGTGTAATTGTGTTTGTAGCAGGGTGTTGCTACAGTTTTTTCCAAATGCTAATTTGCTCACCGCACTGTTTAACGCACTGTTTAATTGCACTGTTTAATTGCATTAGAGCATGTTTATTTATTTAATAATGTATCCTAGTTTGAAAAGGCAGGGGATAAAGGCACAAAGAACAGCAGCTGCAGACAAATGACTTCGACTGATGTTCAAGGAGATGCTGTAGAACACTTAGCCGTGTGCACCCAATGGCATTTTTAATTAGAACTTTAAAACATGATATGACATTATTATCCAAGTTACAGGGTTTTGCATTACTACCTTACAAGGGCAGGTTTGGAAAAAGCGAATAATATCATTGTTTGATATTGACATTCACAAGGTAATTAGCCTATGGTCTTATAACCCAGCAGTTTTACCTGTGAATGGTTTTGTTGTCTCCAGGTGTATCAGCAGCCCTTAAGAAAAGTAGACCTGCTGACACCGTGTGTGTGGTGTGTGTGTGTGTGTGTGTGTGTGTGTCTGTCTGTGTCCGTCCGTCTGTCCGTCCGTCCACAGGACCAAGGAGGCAGACCAGTTAAAGCAGGACTTACACAAGGCTCGAGAGTCAGAGCGGCGGGCCAAGAACAAGTTACTGGAGATCACTAGCAAATCTCCCTACACGGTAAACACTGCCAGTCAATACACAACATCAAACCCAACCAATGATAAAACAGCATGAAGTAGAGCTCATTACAGTTTGGAAGCATAGTTAAATTGGAAATGACTGACCCAGAGGATCATATTATGTTTTATGTAAATAATGGATCTTTTATGTTATGGCATCTGGGCAAAATGGAATTGGCCACCAAGGATTGAACTGGCACAAACTGCCAACAAAAGCTTGTACTGCTGGGAGTGAGAGACAGTGATCGAGACGGATAAGCAGAAAGAGAGAGGGAAATGGAGGAGAGGTTGATGGACAGAAAGAGAGAGAGATTTAGATGGGCAGAAAGAGAGAGATTTAGATGGGCAGAGAGGCAAATGGCATCACACTGGGAAAGTCAGTTGGGAGCTAAATGCACTTTGCACAGCACCTGGGGGAAGGAAACCCAAAATTGGTTTAAACAGCAATTAAGAAGCAATTTCAGGCACCAAGTTTAATTTAATGTGATTTTTTCCCTCACACAGCCTCGACAGACAGGGCCATTTTAGTTTGCAGGTAGACCACTTCCACATGAGAAGGAATGGTATGGATTTTAGGCGCCGTGCTCTGATTCTGTCTCCGCTTCCTCATAAGCCCCCAACACTGACAGCCGTTTCTGGATATAAACAGCAAGCTCCGCTTGAACTCATTTAAGAGCCATATGGTCAAGACTTTAAGGGTTGGGATGTGGCAATGGCCGTGGTTCAAAAAGGGGGCTAATTTCTGCCAGGCCATAACTCGTTTCTCTGCTCCTGACCCGTCCGTCTTGGTCCTGCTCCAGCCCCCGCCCCCGTCTGCCAACGCCATGCCCCCTGACATCCCCAACTTCAACTTCAGCACGGAGAACCTCAGCTTCGACTTCAAAGACACCGACATGAAACGCCTGTCAATGGAGATCGAGAAGGAGAAGTGAGTCTTCACGGCTAGATGGGTTGTGTGTGTGTGTGTGTGTGTGTGTGTGTGTGTGTGTGTGTGTGAGTGAGGAAGGTGAGTGCGTGAGTGCATGAGTCACCGAGTGCATGCATAATCATGTAGGTCCCTTTTTCAGAGAAGTACATGTGAGCAGTAGAGAGCTAGAGAGCTGTATATTGATCGGTCTGTGTTGTGTGTCTGGACTCATGACAGCTAGAGCTGAAGTGTTGAAAATCACACATCCAAGGAGTGTGTTCATAAATCTATCACTACATGATCTGACTTCAAATCACTTTCAGGTTTTTATCTTCACCCAGCCATACAGGCAGATTCCTACTGGAAAGAAAATACAATAAATCATGAACCATCCAAAACAATCTCAAATCCATCTTAAAAACAATACTTGGCTAGAGCACGTATGCAGCCAGTTTATATTTCGCAGCAACAATGTGTTTATTGATTATGCATTCTGAGTGGGATGGATGCTGCTAAAAGCTCGATTGTACATGCAAGCCAAGATTGATGCAACTTCATAAGTGTACCGATTACATTTTTTACTGACCCATTTTTCACGCTCAGCCATCCAGCCAGGCTACACTCTAGTGTAGCAAACACAAAATGGCACAGATGAGAGGGAGCCGGTGAAGTTGGGGAACATGTGCAATACACTCCGCTAACGTATGTGTGTGTGTGCGCGTGTGTGCGTGTGTGTGTGTGTGTGTGTGTGTGTGTGTGTGTGTGTGTGTGTGTGTGTGCGCGTGCGCGTGTGTGTGTCTCTGTGTGTGTGTGTGTGTGTGTGTGTGTGTGTTTCTGTGTGTCTGTGTGTGGGTGTGTCTGTGTGCGTGTCTGTGTGTGTGTGTGTGTGCGCGCACCTGTGTGGCAGGGTGGAGTACATGGAGAAGAGCAAGCACCTGCAGCTGCAGCTCAACGAGCTGAAGACGGAGATCGAGTCGCTGAAGCTGCGGGAGCGCGAGACGCCTCTGGACATCCTGCACAACGAGAACACTGAGAAGGGCACCAGCAAGCAGAGCAACTTCAAGAAGGTACCACAGAGCAGAAGGCTGCATATGCAAATGAAAAAACGCAACTGTGCTGGGCTTCTCCAGAAACATTGGTGTATTGAACAGTGGAAATGAGTGGGTGACCCATAGGCCATGATGCTAGATGTGGTGGTGAGATTCCTGTCAACTGCAATGGAAAAATGTCCTCTTCACACCCCTATAAGTCGGCAGAATTCCATTGAAGCACCCCCCCCACACACACACACACACACACACACACACACACACACCCCACCCCTCCAAGGCCCAGGCATATGATTGGAGATGATGTGAAAATGGAGTCTTGCTTACTCGTTAGCCCTCAGTGTAGACCTCCTGGCCTTCTTCCCCAAGGCCATGATTATGTGGCTGAGATAGATGCGACATCTCAATTCACTGAATCCAGATGAGCTCCCCTAGCCTCAGAGCTCAGCCCCCTCGTCACTGCTGGAGGTGGAGAGAGAGAGGAGAGGACAGCAGGGAGGCAGGTGGAGGAGGAGGAGGAGGAGGAGGAGGAGGGAAGAGTAGAAGCAGGAGAAGTAGATAAAAAATAGAGGGGGGGGGGGGGAGAAAGAGGAGAGGTGAGCGAGAGATGGGGTGGCTGTGGAGTGAATGCTGTGTTTTTTCCTGCACCGGCAGACCCTTACATGTCGCCCCTCATAAAACATTAGTGCCCTCAGTGGTTCTATAGTTGTCTCCCCCAAGCAAGCTGGCCCTTCCTCATTACTTTCATGTGCATGTGAAGCATGTGTAATGTGTGCATATTCCTCTCTCCATTATTGTGCAAGGTGCTGTTTTCAGTCGCACCCACGCTAATAGGCTTCCGGTTGCAGAAAATGATCGCTCTCAGCTGGACGTACGGAGCTATTCAGGAGTTCTATAATTACATCCCACAAGTATAAGAAAGCACAAACAGAACCCTCTCAAATAGACTATGTTTCCCCCCCCCCCCCCCTCTCTCTCTGTTGAAATTCCAAAACTTAAGAACATACAAAGATACAACCTCTAAGAAAGGGTGGAGGACACCCCTCTCATGATGATTAACTACAGAAGCACTGGTCACAGAAAATGGGATCATATATAGGCCAGATATATAATTTGATTGAGAGCGCAAGGCAACAAATAAAATACCAATTACACACACACACACACACACACACACACACACACACACACACACACACACACACACACACACACACACACACACACACACACTCTACTAGTCTTATCTAGTGGTTACACATTTACCCAGACTCGTAAACAAACAACCTTAGAGGTGATCTGCACCCCTTGGCTCACCCACAGGAGTCTCTCTCGCAAGGCTCTCCTGCTCCTGCTCCTGCCTGTGAAATTTTACTTGTTCAAGTCGCACTAATTGATTTTTGTCCTGTGATTACTCATTCGGATTGATGTGGGGCCCTCGTGAAGCCGTACGGAGCCCGGATCAGTGTGATAGTTTAATTGGACTCGGGCCCACTGAGAATTAATCGGAGCTTAGGATAGGGCTTTTTCCAGTCGAGTTAGAGACGGGTGACACACACACACACACACACACACACACACACACACACACACACACACACACACACACACATAAACACAAACACACACATACACACACACACTTAAACACACAAACACAAACACAAACACAAACACACACACACACACACACACACACACACACACACACACACACACACACACACACACACACACACACACACACACACACACAGACATAGACATGTATAAACTGAAGAGTGGTGTATGCTTTTTGGGCCAGAGAGAGACAGGTGGAGTGGGTATATAGAGTGGGCGAGGGCCTGGGGGCAAGGGACATGGGCCACTGACTTTTCAGGTTGGAGCTGACGCTAGAGCAAGATTAATGGCCCCAGTCTGTGCTTCTCTTGCTCCCCCTTTCTTTCTCTCTCTCTCCCTCTCTTCAACACCCCCACAACTCCCCTTCCCCATCTCTTTCCTCCTTCCTCTCGTTCTGTCTGACTGTCTTATTCCCCCTTTCTTTCCGCTGGCCATGCTGGAGCGAGGCTAAGGCTGCAGAATGTCCCCACTGAAAAACACCCTCCCTTTTTTCCTTCCTCCCTCCCTCCCTCCCTCCCGTCCTTCTGAGCTCCTTACAGAATCAGAAGGGTCTGTCTGAGTCCACAGAAAGCTTGTGGAGGCTCATTTTGGGGACGGCTGCCGTCTGTGGCCACAGCTCTGTTTACAGATCCTTCATGATGTCTGCTCAACGGCCCGTGTCCACATCTCGTTACTGGAGAGGAAAAGTGCCGGAAGCCGGCGGAGCCAACACTCCAGTGCTCATGGCTCTCATGGAGGTCACACTCGCACAGACTGTGATGGTTTAACGATCTGGTTGCCTCCTTCAGTGAGCAGGATTGTTTACTCGGGACAAAAGTGGGATGTGGATAGACATGTTGCGTTTCTGTTTGTTTTTTTAAGTATTAGGCATAAATCTAACTTATAAGCACTTCGATACTAAGCTATAGCAGTTCTGTAGCACACTGCTGCTGCAGCTCAGCATTTTTGAACATTAAAGTATGACTACTCAAACAGCACAACATCACTTTTAGGTGCCATATTTAGAGCAAATAACTGGATAAACTGAAGTATTCGGTAAACTAATCAGACATGCTCAAATGCCCCCGTCGCCCCCCTTATTGGACAAACACAAAAGTGGTGCACCAATAAGATATTGGTGCAGCATGTTTATGCTCCCTCTCTCACTGCCGCATCCCCTCCCCCCCTCCCCCCCTCCCTGCCACCCCCACTCCTCTTCTGTCTCCCCCAGTTCCTCTTCCTCACTGGCTCTCTCTCCTCTCAGCTCTCCCTCTATTGCTCTAACTGCATCCAATGCATTATACATTTGTTGTTGTGCAAGTTGAAGACTTTCGTGGGAAAGAAAAAAAAAAGAAAAAAATTCACCATCCACCAGCTTATTTAGGCTGTTTCTGTTTGCAGGTCCTAAATTAAGCTCCGCTAAAGCTGGCCTGTAAAAACACACTCAAGCAGTGGCTGATCATAACAGCACAGCTCGAGAGGCTTTTTGGAAGTTGTTTTTTGGAGTGAAGCACTCGCTCCCCATTATTGGGCTTTGTCTTCACACTGCAAACAACGTCAGTATTTCAATTGAGATTTACAAATCTTGAGAGTGAAAACTGTATGGAAATGTGTCTAGTTGTCTAATGTGTCGGTTGATGGGTGATTAGTTGTTCGTTTTTTTCTGACTTCTAACAGTTAGATCCATACCCTAGTTATTTCAGGACTTCCTAAATATCCCTAGGAATCAACCCTTGTTTGCCAGTGCCATGGTTTCGTAAAGGACACTGCAGATGTTCCCATATTCAAAGTGCAACACAAAAGACCACAGAGAGGGCGCTGAGGAGCTGATGGATCTTTAAATCGGTGATGAGCTCATCAGTGTAATTAAGCCCACACCTCCGTCACCCTTAACCAGACCATCTGGTCAGACTGACACGTCCGTAGTACCTGCAAGGACACTGTCGTTCTCCTCCTCAACTGACATTGTTCTGTCGGGTCGGTCACCGCTACAGCAGTATCTCAACTAGAAAACCAGGATGGATGACTTGGCCTTACAAAGAAACACTACTGACAGACTGAAGTGCTGCTTCATGTGGCTTTGACCGCTCTTCAGTATGTAACAAATGAGTGGGCTGTGATAGCCTGATAAATATTTTTTTAATGGCCGTTTTCATAGCACTTTTGGCCTCGGCCAGTACGGGTTCACTCAGTCATTGACACTACAGTGCGACTCAGCCTGATGGTTTCACCACACACGCCATGGTTTCCTGGGTGTTGCATGACTAACTGACTGACTGGGCTGCAAGGGGGAAATAGGTGTGCCTGGTTCAATGGCAATCGAATAGGATGATGAAAAGAGCCGTCACCGGATCAGGCGTCAGTCTTACGACACTCAGAGCTCAGATCTGACACAGAGACAGACACACGCCCTTATATCGCACCTGAGAGACAATTGTGATTGTTGGAGGTATCAGCTTTGATGCCATGCCATCGCCAAAAAAGTAAAAATGTGACGGAAATTCCAACAGGGAGCATGAAACTGTCAATGCATTTCTGGATACACATGCAGAGGTCAATGTTTATATGTTATTTATAACCCATCTGCTATGTTTACAAAATAACCCCCACAATGTTTCAGAAACGATTCTGAAATGGAATGGAATATCAGATTATCTGCTATGAAAGCTATCCTACTCATCTTTTTGTGGGTAATGAATAAGGGACTAGACAACTGGGTACCCACACACTCTGAAAATTGGGTTTATCTTTTATGTTATTCCAGACTCAAGTGTGTATTCCAGCCATTTATCACATGTTGTCTCACTCATCTATTTCTTCTCTTTCACAGCTCACGTTACAAAGCACCAAAACCAGAGTGGCCTACTTTGAGGAGCTGTAGCGGTGGAGTGGAGTGACATTGTCTGTGTACGTGCATTCACATATCTGTGTGAAAATGTGAGTGAGGGAAAGAGATGCTGTGTGTGTGTGTGTGTGTGTGTGTGTGTGTGTGGCATTGTGTTCCTTGGTAAACGGGCACAGACCTCCCACAGCACAGTCATACATTTTAGCAGGCTTTCAGGCCAACACTAATAGGTAACACAAAACTGCCCTGATGAGACACTGAGCGCCGACACTACCGCGTGAGCCACAGCCCTGATGAATGTCCGCTTCAGAGTTTACATGCACCCAGCACACCTCGGTGCCCGCGCAAGAGAAATTACTACTAGCCCCGGCAAAAGCCGTTCCATTCCATTACACACGGGCAATGCACTATGTTCCGTCCTCCCGGCACAGGCTGGGAGGCCGTCTGGTAAGCTAACTGTGAGGCACTCGGCTGCATGGTGGCCACGCTGAAGAAGTTGGGTGTGTAACATGTTTCCTTTGAGTGCATCTATTCTTTTTTTTTTTTTTTTTGCTCCCCCAGAAAAGGTGGAGCTTTGATGGGTGGTTTGAGTTCTTGCCTTAATAGTGGGGTTTACAATACAGGGAAAGTGACTGTTTATGTGTAATGCTGTTGATTTCTTGCTAATGTATCTTGGGATGGCTGTGGTGAAATCTTAATCATGTTTTTTTTTTTTTATGAGGTTGAGGATTTCTTGTTTTAATTTAGTTTTGATTAGTGTTCATTACTTAATGACTTTGTAACAGTTGAAGTGGTGTCTAGAAGACTTGTGTATTAAAAAGAAAAGAACATTGCTGTTGTTTTTTTTAGATGAATAAATGGCCTTAAGATCAATCAACCGTCTCTTCATTTAAACTGCTTGTCCAATAGCTCTTCATCTGAAGAGCCTTTTCAGCAATTGTGTTAATACATCTCATGAATTCTGTCCGAAAGAGTTGTAGCTCATAGTAATAGCTGATAGTGGTGAGAGTAAATGCTGAAGTGAGTTTTCCTTGAATTGGACCTTTTGTCCTCTTTTAGCTGTGAACCACTGATATCATGCTTACAAAAATATATTCATTATAGATACACACTAGGCCTATAGCGTTTCATTTGAACATGGGGACATAGACTAATAGTGATTTGGCAAGAACAGAGGTCTGGCATATGCTTCAGTTTTTCTCATACTTGTTACAGGGGACTTTAAACACATCTAAAAACAAAACGGCATAATGCATTAGTTTCTCACCGCTGCGGTTCAATACGCCGTGCCCTTTTTGTTACCATATACGCCCATTCCAAGAGCTGTTTGGAGTGGTGTTGACAGCTGGAATGACAGGTCAGTGTAATCTTATCGACAGGCTGTCACCTGCCGGAGAGCGATGAGAGCTACGGTGACAGAGATGCGACCGAATAGCCCACCTGACCTCCCCTGGTGACAGGCTCGCCGGGCATCCTGGGAGAGAGGAGGCCTCCAGGGAGACGCGGAGCCGCCCTTGTCTGAGCTGAACAAGACATGATGTGCCAGCTCAGACGCCCCTTGGAGGTATGCGTGGAGAGTCATGGTGAGCTGCAGGCATCGAAGCATAGCCTAGCTTAAACTTTGACATTGCTCCATGTTGTTATTTACTTTATTATTTCTGTCCTATGCAGTCGACAATGCCTTGTATAATTAAGCAGGGCATTGGTTACTTTTGCCCTATGAATTTCCACTAACCTAGGCCTGCCCTCAACTGTCATGTCTTTGCATTGTGTGTCGCTTAAGGTGATAAACAATCATAAATAAAAACCCCATCACTCTCCGAAATGACACCCGCTGCTTTGATGTCACGCTTCCCGTGAAATCTGCTGGAACAAATGGAACACTTAACAAGACTGCTTCGGTGTTCACCACCCCCTTGAATACTTACATGATTGTCCTCCGCAGGATGGCATATGATTGTTTGGCAGTAGTCTACTAGGAAGACGTGAAGGGCTTTGCACCATATTCAACAAGTTGGCCGCGGTTGGCTGCGTTGGAAATGGAACTAACGTTCATTAATAGTAGCTCAAGTAATATCAGTGGTTGAAAGTTGGTGCATGGAACCACGAACAACTGGGGAAGGAGTGTCTTCGAGCATCAGTCAGAATTAGAACGACGGTTCAAAGAGTTCCAAAATACAGACCTGTTGTGCATTTGCAGCTGTAGGGGCACCAGATAGTCTTTGTATTCATTAGAGATCATTACACCGACAGTAATGCGTTAGTAAATCTAACAATGTTCTTATGGCTGGCGGGAATGTTTTATTTTGCTCTTGCAGTAATTAGGGATGTCTCCCTCTTGCTCGCTCATCCGAGGCAAGGTCTCTTGTCTTGCAGTGCCTTGGTTAAATGTGTGAGACACAGCTCGTGTGCTCATGTGAGTCGCAGTGTTTGTTTATTTCTGTCTGAGACTACAGTGGAGGAGGAGGGAGCAGAGAAGCAGGAGTGGTATTGGCGCAGTGACAGTGGCGCAGACGTCCCATCGTTTCTGAATGATGCGGTGGCAGCAGTAGTCTTGAGTGACACTCACGCCAACCACAGCAGCTCCCTCCTGCTGAATCCTTCTCCTTACCACACACAGAGATGAAGGTTTCATTGAAGAAACTTCTGAAGGTCCTTTTGGGCAGCTTCCTTTTCAGCGGCCCATTTTGTTTCATGCAAAAGGCCCTAAATAACACTGATTCTGCCAGGGAAAATGGCAGCTGTTAAGAGTGTGAGTGGAGGGCTGAAATTAGGATATCAGAGGTGGGAGGATCAACCAATATATGCTGACATTCATCTCTGCCATTGCAGTCTCTGTTGTATCTGCATGTTTTCGCATGGCGGTTTTGATGAGAATTTCACTGAGTAAACAAGTCTTGTCAGCTATTCATACAGTCAGACATGGCTCATCAGTCTTGAGATGTACAATGAAAGGCCTATTTATGGCTTCAGAGGATAACAGGACACACTGAGACAGGAAGAGAGAGACAGGAACGGAACAAAGAACGTAAGTAATGCAGTGAAATTAGATGTCACCCCCTCCCCCACCCCATATCTCTAATTGTCCTTTGCCATATTCTGCCAACATTGACATAAAACAGCTCATTTGAAATCACGAAGGTCTGAGAGGAGAGATCACGGCTCATCAGGATGGCTGGCCCTCATGAATACCAATGTTTCCTCCTGCACTCTTCCTGTTTCTTCATTTCTTCATTGCCCTAAAGTTGCCCTAAAGTTGCCCTAAATTATCTCTCTCTCTCTCTCTCTCTCTTTTGCGTCACCCTAGTCTGTCTGCACTTTCCAAAATATGTTCTCTAAATCTATTCCCCGTTATTTCTCTCTCTCTTTCTCTCACTAACTGTTTCTCCCCCTCGTTCCCCCTTTTGCCCCATCTTGTCACCCCAATTCTCCTCCAAGCCCCAACTCCCTTTACTATTGTCCATTGCTTTATTCGTCACCACTCCCCACCCACCTCCGTCCATACTGCCTCCATCTTCTCCATCTCTTTCTAGCCATCCACATCCTCCATCTCTCTCACTGCTGCTCTCACACACACACGATATAATGTCCGGTGGACCAGAGATATTCAAGACAGGGCATCACGGTTTACATCAGGATGTGAATGGTAAATGGTTGAGTTCTGGGCTTATATGCCTGACATGGGAGAAAACACATGTTAAAGATGTAGACTCTATGATAAGCAGAAGGTGTAACTTTGAATGAAGTGGTAATTGTTGTAAGCTTGAATGCAGTGTTAATTGTTGTAAGTTTGAATGCAGTGCTAATTGCAATGACCTTGCTTGGATAAGGAATAATCACACAAGCAGGCCCAGAGAGGATCTCCCCGACCTCTCTAACTAGATGTCAAAACTAACATCACATTAAATACTCCTGCTCATTTTTAATGAGTGTTTTTATTTTCAGTTGTTTTGTAGCACAGTGGTAATGGTTCATCCTCATATTTGGAGAAAGAATATCCAGTTAATTGGGTCGGTGACTAACTTTCAGCCAAGGCCTGATTTAATGATGTGGGCTTACTGAACTCATTTAAGGTCATTTTTGTCCAGAGGAGCTCAGAACCTATTGGTGATGTATATTTGATCAATATCTCTCGTGGACATTAACTTGACACCTACATGCTTTCCCTACTTACTTGACCTTGATGTACTTCAACTGTTAATATAATCCTTTCCCCCTAGATCATTACATTATGTTCTGGCTTGCAGAATGTCAAAGCTGCCCTAGTCTAGGCTCTATCAGGAAGTTAAATGCAAAACGTTTCTCATGGCACTGAAGAGAAGAACACTGAGCCACGAAATCCTACTGTAACGCCCTTGTTCTCCGATCCCATCTGTCTTTCCAGAGTTCTGGATGCACATGGACTTGTTTTCCAGGAGGTGCCTGATTATTGGGCACTCCATTCAATTAGCAGGTCTCTGCTCAGCACTTCTTGGCAGATCTGGTCATGTCATTAGGAAGGCTTGCTGATAGGCATCACTGTCTGTGTTTTCCTTTTTCTCTCTGTTCATAACCCTGCCTGATGCCAAAGGTGTCAGTCATCGACTCCAGCAGATCTTTTTGTTCCTCGCCTGTGATATCTTTGAAGTATTGGTTTGATGTGGTTTATTTGGTTTTGTAGTTAACTACTGTCACTAACTACAAAAGGATATGCAAAAAGGACACACAAAATGCAGTATATGGAGCACGCTACTTTTCGTAGTGGCTTTTCACTTGTTTGAGCACTGACCCAATTTATTTTAAAACTAAACTTTTAAAAGGCTGTGTTGTGTTTGATTTGGTCTGAGAGCTATTGCCTTTTCTTGACTTCCAAAAAGCTGTTTCGACTGCCCATTGACCAGGATCCCTGCGGTGGCCTAGGTATTAGCAAAGGTTGAAATTGAATTGAAATTGAATGGTGGCCATACAACCATACACAGACACCACCACACAGTCTGCAGGCTGCCATATGAACTGTATGGCGAATGGAGGTTGTCCTTTCCTACTGAACATGAAACACACACAGACACACACACACACACACACACACACACACCGTATTTACCTCTTATCAGATAATGAGATAGAACTCAAGCTGTCAGCTCTCATGAATGTTCATCATCACTCTATTTTTAGATGGGAGATATCTAAAAGCCCTGTGCCTCTGGTTCCTGTGAAGAGTAATATGCAGTTTTCCACCCACTGGATCCTAAGACATACCCGCAGCCTGATTTTCACTGCTCTGTCTCCCTGCATTAGACATGACTCCCTAGCCCATTTCTTGGAAAGTTACATGGGGACACCACTACTCTCTCTCTCTCTTTTTCTCTCTCTCTCTCTCCCTCTCTCTCTCTCTCCCCCCTCTCTCTCTCTCTCTCTCTCTCCCCAGCTCTCTCTGCAGCTGCTGCTGCTGTGTCGATGAGCTCTGTCTTTCTTTCTTTTCTTTCTTTTCTTGAGTGTGTCTGTCTGTCTGCTCTTCATACGAGCCTCAAACAGCCATAAAGTAGAGCAGGCAGCTTGGGGACACTTGTCTTCGGTCCTGTCATAACACCACAGTGTCAATATGAAGTGTCAGTTGATGAGCACCCGCCTGCATTTCGGGCGACACAGGCACTGGTTTCACCGCTGTTCCACCTGCGCGTCCCTCTCTTCGGGGTGACGGCAGTCTTCTTCTGAGACACTTTGAGCTGACAATCCTTTCCCTGTGCTCTTTTTTCCTTACCCCTTCCTGTTTCCGAGCCAACATGAACGGATGGATAGAGCAGACGGAGAAGTGTAACTTCTTGGCAGCACTCATGGTGTCTTGCGGAGGGACGCTCTTGTTTTATTGAACAGGATGGCGTGATCGAGGAGGTGGGTATTCTCTGTGAAGTCTGTATCAACTATTAATATCGAATAAACAGCACAGTGATATCATAATGCTCCCAGATATCTGGCTTTTCTGATAACACAATGAGTGTATGCCATGGAAATGATGGATGTAGTGAAGGCCTGAGCCTGAATCCACTAGCACAGTTTGTTTGAATTGCATATTTTATTCTCCTCTGTTCATAATTCAATCTGTCCTTCAGTCACTTGCAGAGACTTGACTTACAGCACACCAACTACACACAGTCAGTATAGAGTGGAGGTGGGTAGTGTGGACATTAAGCCATGATTTAACATCAGACTTACCATGTAGAATGTCAGAAATACAGAGAGCTGCTTTAGCTCAGTTCATGTAAACGGTTGTTTTCTTCGTGTTATACCAAATGTGTGTAATAAAAAGAAACAGAAAATCTTTAAAGTGATTAAAGCAGCATGTACAAAGAGATGCACACAGGAATTGAGGTCTGTGTCTGTGTCTGTGTCTGTGTCTGTGTCTGTGTCTGTGTCTGTGTCTGTGTCTGTGCCTTCACGTCCTTGTGTTGTGTTCCCACCTGGCTTTGAGTTTCAGTCCAACTGGAAAAGATGACTTTATGAGTGCTTATACAACATGCATTTTGTGAGAAATAAAAAAAATTGCACTAAGGATAACTAGTCCCCCAGGTCTCCCTTGCGCAATGCATGCGTTTCTACTTCTGCTTAGCAAAGCAAACCATTTCAGCTTGTTTATGTTGTCTGAGCCATCAAGGCTATAAACATTACAAATATGCAGTATCATGCCACAGTGCCTAAATGGGCACCTGGGATGTAGACAGACAGTGGAATGTTTCAGTGGAAAGAGGCAGACATTGTGACAATGTTGATCATAATTTTACTGCATTTTCCACAAATGCTAAAGTAATTGCTCCCCATGTCACGAGACAGTCCATATGGGGCTGATGTGATTCACACCTTGCCCATGACTCACACTTATCAAATCCCCCTGTCCGCGCATTGCCAACGGATCCATCAGCAGCACATCTCAATTTCCCCCAGATAAACCACTGCAATATATCACTGTCACAGGCATAATACTGGACGCCCTAACTGCTGTTGTCCAAAAAAAATGCTCTCTGATGGCGAGGGACCAGGGCCACGTGGGTAAATGAGTTTTCATTTAATAGCCGGACAGAGGGGCCCCTCGGGTGTCGGAAAGTCAATTACACCTCCCTGGTTTGGTAAAATTCAGAAATATTGGCTGTAATTGCCACTCGCCTCCCTGGTGGTGACGGTGGCAAGCGGAGGGCATTTGCAGACTTTTATTTTGAACACATGAGTGAGTTTAATTAGGCGGTTGTTCATCTGGGCCCATCAGCACCAGGCCTCCTCAGTCTGAGCCCAGGCCAACTGTGTTCGGCGCCGTAATTTAATCTGCATTGTCTGCAATTGGATGCTCTGCCCATTTCAATTACCCTCAAGTCCTCGGCAAGACAGATAGATAAATAAATAACTGGGGGGGGGGCGGTGTCATGAGAAAAGACAACAGTATTGAAATTAAACCAGTAACAGGAAGCAGGAAATTGGAAATTGGAATGGGTTGTCACGACGTGGAAAAGTTTGGTTTATAGAGCTTGGAAACTGACAGGCTCCTGGAGTTGACCATGAAAGTTAGTTGCCTTTGCTTACCTCTTGAGAAGACTCTTGTGACTCTTGTAAGTGTGTTTGTGTGAATAACTATGTGTGTGTTTGTGTGTGTATGTATGAAGGAAATGATGAAAACATCTAGCTTTTCAAAGCGCAGTTCCTAGTCACTGCACTGATGGAATGAACAGCAGCCACTCATATGACAACTGAGTATATGCATTGCACTCCCACCTCTGTGCTTTTATAAACCTTTTAGGTGGATGCATAATGCACAATCATGCGTCTACACACAGGCAGGAATGAGGTCGCGACTTTCACAAAGATGCGTTGTGGCTGTGGCCTGTGGCCTGAAATTGAAGAATGGATTGGAGCGTTGCATCTGTGCCTCCACCACACAGCGGGAGAGTCATTTCGCCCTTGCGGTGATGAAATGGCCACTGGTTCAAGGGTCTGGTCTCAGTGCAGTGCGGTCTGGTCTGTGATTGCCAAGGACGTTTCTGCTCTGAGTTGGTGTGTTCTTTTGAGGGAGCTCATGATGGTCTTCTTTTGTAATGCGAAGACTTTGCTCTTCAAGAAAATATAGATTTTTTATAGATTAGAATACATAGTGTGTTCCATCTAAACTGCTTAATGTGCAAAAGCCATTTTATTGTATCATCCAGCCGGCCTCTGTGTGATTGTGTGTGTGTATGTGTGTGTGTGTGTGTGTGTGTGTGTGTGTGTGTGTGTGTGTTCCCCTTTAATCTCCACTTATTTTTCACAGCTCTCTCAGCCACCCCATCCCACCAAATGTCTTCTGTTACAACACTCATTAATATGTCCGTGTTGGGTCTCAAAAACCTATACCAGTTGTTGAAAAACAACCCTTGTACAAAAATTCAATCCTTCCAGAAAAACTCCATAATATTGAGTGTATAGATAAAAATAGGTTCAGGGGAAGGGATTTTACCTTGACTGTGGGAATGGATAAATGACAGCCTCTCCGTCGGGAACTGAGTTTTATATCTGTTCCACACATGAGCAGTCAGTCCTTGTAAGAGGACTGAAAGCTTTCAATTAAACGCTAGCGTAATGAAGCTAAATTATCTTAATGGTCTGGCGGTGCTGTCATGAATTTATCAGTGTGCGTTGTTTAATGAAAGCCTTTCTTATCTCCTCAGGGTCTGCCAACAAGCTCATTTCTGTCGCAGCTGTCTGAAAAAAGGGTCCTCACAATATCCCCTGTCCTTCTCAGCTGGTGTGGAACAGCCCATCTTTGTGATGTAAACTCTAGGCCCAGGTTCATCTGTATCTGTAATTGAGAGGTTATGAGAGCTTGGTTTTGATTGCCTTTACTACCCACACCTCCTGCTCAAAATGTTCATTATGCCCATCATAACCTGCGCTCTACACTTCCTTCTCCTCATCCAACCAAAGGTAAACTCAGCGACCGCATTGCTTAAGGGAAGCTCTCTATTGCCACCATCCATATCCATTAGCAGCAAGCTATTGTACCCCCCCCCCCCCCCCCCCCCCCCCCCCCTTTACTTAACAAGGCCCAGTTAAAGCCCATTATAGTCATTCACGTACACACTTCAGCCAGTCAAAACGCAATAGAGGATTACACTTTCCACTCCACCCACTCAGAACAACCTCTCCCAACAATACATGGTTAGTTTGTATTATCTCATTAAAAAAAGCAAGGACAGATTCACTGCTAAGGCGATGTAAGGCTGATGTTTGAGATTCCGCGCACGTCGCAAGGGCCAAGGCTGGGTCATTTGACAAGTCAGGATGATACATGTGGATTTGGGTCAGAAAGGGCAGGCATGGCGTGGTGGAGGCTGAGAAGTGATCTTCAGCCCGGCTCTGTCAAAGAGGGGTCATGCGAGCGCAAATAAACAGCTATGCAAAGAGCAGAGAGGGTGTCAGTGCCGTGAAGGTCACCCATGGGGACCACTCCAGCAGTCCTCCTCCTTAGAAAGAGGGAGGGAGGGAGGGATGGAGGGGATGGAGGGAAAGACTGGACTGGAATGAATCGTTACCCGCAGAGAGATGAGACATTATTATCCATTCTCTTTTACTGTGATGAAATGATTCTTGCTCAATTCATTTCTTGGTTCGTTAAGGTTTTTTATTTTTTTATTTAGCTGTAATTTAGTGATAGTTTTATTTTGTTGTCGCTTTGATTATAGTGCACATTAGAACCAAATCACGGACAGTGTATTGCCTGTTTCTCGCTGAGTACTCTCAATTTCCATGGGGAGGCTTGCTGTCTGCATCGCGTCTACCCATGAAGTGTCGAGTTAGTGCCTCATTTTAGAAATTATCATAAAAAACACCCCACTTTATTTGTGTTTGTTTTTGTGCCCCTGATGGCTCACTGCTCACAGTGAGAAATACAAACAGGCTTCAATTTAGGTCCAAAGTTAGGATTAGGTCCGTATGTCTTGAGTTTGGGTGTATGTGTGTAGTTTGGGTTATGGTAGGGGTGAGGGTATGGTTAGGGTTCACAGGCATCTCAAATACATTGTATTCAGTGAACAATACAGATTAAATAAATGGATGCCTTTGCCTTAATTTCAAGAAATATTGACTTCGATGCAGTCTCCGATTGAGTCTGTCAGATGAATACTATCAGTATTCCTATCAATTAACTGTGCCTAAACACTTCTATATCTTCATGATAGTTTTTTTGGGAACAGCACTGAGCAATTAAATAACTTTGCTACAGTGCGTCTAATTAGAATCACGATCAAAATGCACATATTTCTATAAATACATTAAGAAGAGCTTTGAACATTTTGCCATTTTTTCCCTCACTGCCAGGTTGTGGAAATTGGAAGAATTTCTGTAATCCAATCTAACTTGCACCCCAGTGCATGCATTATATAGATCCTCCAGTGTCATCCTTGCTCCTCCCTCACTTACAAATCATAAATATTTCTCTTAATAGGCATATTTTAGGCACCCCTAGGATTCCTTTTTTTCCGTTGGGAATTATCTCCACTTCCACACGGTTCTTCAAGAATGTCATGCACAGCTGAGAAATGAGCACAAAGTTTCACTAATTGGTTGGTATTGCACTTAAACTCATGGCAAGAATTACATATTTTTAAGCAAAAGTTCTTGTGAGAGTAAAAGTCTCGCAGTCAGAAAAAAAAGGACAGGGCTGTATTTTCAAATAATTTTCGCCTGAAATAAAGAACAGCTGAATGCACAATAGAAGAACCTTCAGTGACACTAATTCAATCCGTGGGAAAGGGTCAATTGGTTCAATATGCATTGAAAATATTGTCACGTACACGACTGAATGTACGAAACATAAAGGGGAGGCCATGCAGAATTTATAATAATAATATAAGTTATTTATTTAATGATACAATATTTAGGTTTATCTAATAATTATAGCAAACGTGTGGTGAAAGTCAGGGTTGTGAATAGAAACCAAATATGTAATGTACAGTCAGTTCAAGGGTAATATAAAACAAACAACGACGACGACAATCCAAAATCCAAAATCCAACGACAATTCACAATCCAATCTCTATTCCACGACCAACGATAACCAACTGAAGGGAAGACCAAAGCTCTCCCGTCTGCTGGCTGATCAGGGCTTTTGTAGCCCATCCAATCAAGGATACACCTGTCCCCAATCACCTGTTGTAAAGACAGAGACAGAACAGGCATGCAAATATCATGGGGCGGGGCCTAGACCCGCCAGGGTCGTAACAATATGGTAAAAAGTAGAAAGCTATTCCATCAGACAATGGAATAAAGGTGTCGTAATTTCCGAATTGGCTGTGCTACCTGCAGTACAAAGAAGCATCTCTTGTAATGTCAAAATTACAGAGATGTTGGTGGAAAGTATGTGAAAGATGGCCGTTCTATCAGGAAAAGGTATCAGTGAAAGGCAATAAGGTCTGTGTATGTCCCAAGGGATTGCTCTTGTCCAAGGGAATGCCAGACCGAAAAAAAAGAGGCTCTCCCTAAAAAGATTTCTGCAGGGCAGAGAGAGAAGGAGAGAGGGGGATGCAGTTGTGGGAAGGAGAGAAGAGAGAGCGAGAGAGAGAGAGAGAGAGAGAGAGAGAGTGTTGAGAAAATCCCTGCTGCACTTCACAGCAGTGGCATAGATGTGAGGTGCAGAATTCTAATGGGGGCGAACATTCTGACATGGGGATTTTCCATTGTTCCCTTCCAGGAATTGCAGGGGGATTTTGATTCACGGCGTGATGGGTAGAGGACAGTGTGAAGGTGAAAGGGTAGAAAACCAAACAAACACTCACATTCAGCTTAAGAATGTCCCTCGATTCAAATTTGCTTGATTTGTTGAACACAAGGTGTAAACAAACCAATGAATGAATAAGTCATCACAAATGCTGGTGGCTTGGTGGAAAGTACCCCCTTGCAAATAGGCTTGTGAGAATTCACCCTCCCTGTGATTGTCCTGTACAAATGCTGGATATAATGAAGCAGACAGGGAGAAAAAAACAAGCAAGCACACAAACAAACTGATGCTATAACTCTCCGTGTATTCACCTGTTCAGTGTAATTAAACAAAAATCTGAAAGAATGAATTCGCTATCTAATATCTGTGTTTGTACCACAGCCCTGCTAAGCACTTGATCATGACTGTGTTTGTATTCGATGGTCATGTTATAATTTGATATCAGATTTACAGTGTTGTCATTTTTACTATTAAAGCAACCAGATAATGGTACAATAGACATGGCCTTACATGGCCTAATCTCTGCTGTGTGAGTGCCTCTCTTCTTTCTCACCATCTTGTGTTGTTGTGTTTTACAGACTACGTCTCTGCAGAATACTCTGTTCTTATTGGTCAGTGGAAGAATTTGGAGGTCTGTTTGTCCTGATTATAGTAGTTTGTTTGTTTTAACTACACAGTCTGTATGGCTGGACAGTGGTGTAACCTGTGACTTTGTCCCATAGTGATGTGAATCTTGTGTCATTCCTCTGACTTCTTCCAACGTTTTCTGCTTTGAACACCTCAAAGCGCGCTGAATAAAATTTCATGAAAAGTTCTGTATGTTTGAAATGCTAACAATACTTTGAAACAATACTCTTGCATTGCATTGCACTGTACTTTGTAGAACTTGTGTAAAAAACTAAATAGAAGTTGATAGAGAATTGTGTGTGTGAGAAGGTGAATTTCCCCCCTTCTGACCATGATGCACTGGAGAGCAGTTTGGCCCAAATGTGGGGTGAACTCCCCCACCACAATGGTTGGGTCCGGGCTCCCCCACGACAGTGGTTGAATCCACGTGGAGTTGATTGAACCAATTTAGCCAAGTGACCG
The DNA here is from genome assembly GCF_900700415.2 of Clupea harengus. Classification (NCBI taxonomy): domain Eukaryota; kingdom Metazoa; phylum Chordata; class Actinopteri; order Clupeiformes; family Clupeidae; genus Clupea; species Clupea harengus. The sequence continues at coordinate 7,133,982 of NC_045158.1, read as the reverse complement.
GCCTATTTAAAGGGTGCCTCATTCCATGAGGAGTGAGTGGAGAGACAGGCATGAGAGGCTGTGGAAGGTGATGAGCAAAAAACACTTCCCAGCTGTGAGGTGAAGTGTGTATCTAGATGTGTGGATACAGATTTTGTGCCTAGTGTTTGTACCTAGCTTGTGCTGAGATTGGGCCTAGAATGTGCCAAGCAGGTACCTAGTTTGCCTAGTTACTTAAGTACTTTAGTTACCGTTTGTATTTTGATTTATGTTTGTTTATTTTGTGGGCACATGTTTTGGGAGGCTGATGCCGGAGAGTCCCCCTTGTAAATAAATATATATATTTTTTTATAAGAGCCACCATCTCCTGCACGGTGTTTTTACCCCACTTCACCACCAAATCTACTCCCCACATCCCAAAAACGTGGGGTGACCGCCTCGGTCCTTCACAGTGTGTTATCACAAATAACATCACTTATGTGGTATTTCTTACATAACAGACAGATGGTACAATCCATGTTTGATACACTGGCAGCTTTGTATTTTTGATGGACTGCAGACAGTGGTGGACAATTTTTATAAGGGTGGTGTGAAAAGTATGCACCTTGCGCACACTTCCACACCAGGATGGTGGCGGCTAGGACTTGTAGGTGAGGGATCGAGGGACACAGCAAACGAGGTGAAATATGGTGCAATTTTGTGTGACTTTATTTACTTTGAAAAACAAACAAAAATCAACCAAAGGGTTGTTCACTATAAATAGCACAATTCAAAATCACAATAATCATATACGTACGTGTTTCTCAGCAAACTACCGCATGTACATGCTTCCCCAAACTAGGTGGAAAAACCACAGCTTAAATAAAGCCCTCCAATTAGGCACATTGAAACATACTAACATCAATAGGGGACTACCCTGTCTGTATACAAAGCTTAACATTGTTAGTACATGACATGACCCCCTATCCCAATCATGCAATCAACTGTGCAAGTCTCTGGGGCTCAGGTTTCTTGGGGAATGGAAAGTTTGTGGGACCAGGAAGTGTGTGTGATGTCAGTGTTTGTTTGTGTTATGCGAAAAATGTATGGATTAACGGCGTGAAATTAGTTATGGAGCGGAAACGGCTGGTTTCTCTGTGTGGCAAAGTGCTCTAGGCCAAATAGTCACTTTTTGTTCTGCTTAGGAACCACGGAGGTGAAAAGAAAGTACAGGTTTGCCGTTTTTGGTGGATATCATGGAAAAACTTACCTCGCAACCATGAAAGCAACAAAGGACTGTGTTTTTTACAGTTGAACCTTGAATGATTATTTATTTTTATATCAGTTAGGAATAAAAAAAAACATTGGGGCCCCTGGAGAAACTTTTTACCGTTATAATGTTCAAACTCACACTTTGCAAACTGATGGAGATCATTTCCAAACACTGTTAATGACTTAAGAATATAATAATCAAGTGCCTTGTATTATTAATTACCTTATATGAATCATGTACTTATGTAAGCAGGAACATGGCTTTTCTGTGTTTCTGTGTGTGTGTAACTTAGAATATTAGGTGCCACTTAGTCTGCATAGGTACAAGAGCATGTTTAGACCAGAAGTGATAATAAGGGACGAACTGTGCTTCTTCCGACCTTGTGCAAAACTTCCATCCTTGCCTCGGACGTGAGAAATCCACCACGTGGTTATCCCTGCTGAACACTCAACTTCTGTCTATATAAACCTTGTGCGATGTGTTTATCATTGCTTCACTTTCAGCCTTGTGCTGGGAGTGAGCCTGATTGCAATTGTTGTCTGTCTAATAAATATACTTATATGCAGCTCCGGAGTCCTGAGGTAACTAGGGTGAATTTTCACCTAACACAAACCTTTTGAGACAAAACAGATCACAGAAATGAATTGTTTACCGTTGCTAGCGAGGTCATTTTGAAGCCATATTTTTTGGATAACCAATCGGCTACTCATTAACAGCCTACAACTAAACAAGGTTATTATTAAACCAATGGCACAATGAGATGAAATAACTGTTTAATCTGTCAACATCAACATCAGTGGTTGGGGCGAACAGAACTGCCCGAGCAAAGTGAATTATCGTCCATGGGAGAGAGAGGGTGAAATCTGTGATTTGATTAATCTCATTCCTTTACTGGCTTCATTGTACAGGAAAGCGCAGTGTTAGAGAAATGTTTCTTAATGTTTAGTCATTCTTCAATTGTTTGGCACATCTCATAAAACAGACGTTCATTTTTAATCAGGCTGTCTGAACTGCTTAAACGACAACTATGTTGTGTTAATTGCCTTGGTGTACTACACTATGGCTGCCATTTTTTTCTGACCCACATTTTTGCCATAATTAAAAATATAACATGAAAAATGAATAAAATGTGACTGTAAAGCACTTGTCACAAAAACAATTTAGTCCATTGGAGCTTTAAGTAGGATTGATGATCAAAACATCATTAATAATTTTTCATACATTCTCAAGGTTAATGAGGGTCTTTTTCATGTTTTGTTAATATTTCACAACATATTCAATTGCCCTTTAGGGATAGAAAGGGTGTGTTTCTGAATACTGAGTGTCTCTGCATCTATCTGACCAGCCCAACATACTGGCTTTCCGTGGTTTTATATGAGGTATATTTTATATGTGGGAGATTAAGTTATGTAAAATGTATAGGGTGTACTGTTGCTTAAACATTGCAATACCAGCTAGGGCACTGAAGTTGAATGAGAAATATAGGGATCCTTATGGTTCTGTATTGCCCAAGGAACCCTAAGATATACAATAGAACTGACTAGATCCTTGGTTGCTGAATTACCTCAACTTGAAAAACAGCTTAGTAGATTGGATATTTAGATTCTCAAAAGGAGAATGGTTTGTGAATGATTCAGGAAGGCAAAAAAAAAACATACTGCAGTGTTTCACACCATGACGTCAACAACGCCTTCATATCCGACCTGGATTGACTTTTTTCCTCACAGCTTATTTCTCAATCTTGAAGTGAAACGTCCTTGTAGGCTTGATACGAAAAGAGAGCACTGAAGAACTGGCAGCGTGAATGAGGCTGGGGAAAGAAAAATCACCTCGGATTGCAGTTGATAAATATGCAATGAGATTATCAGGGCAAGCGGTAAAATCTTCAATCCCATGTTTGAGTGGCTTGCAAGCGGCTCTCTCAGCCGCGAGCAAGCTTGAGCGTGCCACATATCCGTGGGTTCAGAATGTACTAGCAGCAAATGTATTAAAGTATATTGAGCAACATATTGATGGTGAGTGTGGGAGTGTTTCAGTGCGTTGGAGTGCATGAGGGTGTGAATGTCACATAGTGCTGCTGCAGTAGCTATGGCAGCATATGTGTGGTTTCCTGCTCCATGTCTGCAGAGTCATCGCTGCCATTGCCCTCAGCCGAGGCTCTCGTCCTCCTCTTAGGGCCTTCATTAGTGCTTCATTAACATGGCCAGTGAAACACCTTCTGTCGCCATAACCCCGCCTGACACTGCTGGCGTGCCCGTCCCCGACTGGCAGTCTGGCCCTCTGTCCTATGAGCCGACCAAGTCTGGATGCTCAGTCACTGAATGGGAGGTTGCGCCAGGCACACACTCACATTCTCGTTCCTCTCTCTCTCCCTTTATTGCTCTCTCACTCTCTCTCTTTCTCTCTCTCTCTCTCTCTCTCTCTCTCTGACTTTGAACCGATTACTAGATCCAATTACACAATCGCAATCACAATCACAATTGCAATCAGATTTTGTAATGGTTTGGTGTTCAATGACCATTTATCTTTTTGTGAGACTGTTAAGGGGCTAGGTAGGTGCCTGGAGGAAACTTTACCGTTATGGTGTTAGTAAACACTGACTTTTTAAAATTTTGAGCCAAAAATGGTTGCTTGCTAATTAGGTCATTTTGAAGCAGATAAAATACCTTATTTTATACTTAAGTAATAGCCTACAACCAAACAAGACTATTATAAAATCAATGGCAGTATAAAACGAGATTAATCTTATAAATCATTTGTTGGTCTACAGCAGCATAATCTTGTTTTGGCCAAGTAGAACTGTCCCGAGCAAAGAGAACTTGGCCTTCAATAAAACAGGTTACAAGGATTTTTGTCAGCATTCTGTGCAGACAACTTGGCACGCTCTCTGAGACTCTGAGAATGCTGAGTATTCTTGTGTTGTGAGGCTTCATGAGGTGTTTTACGTAAGGTAAAGTGAAGGGAGTAAAGGTGTAGAATCCAAATGTCCTGATGTCATTCCTACTCACGGCGAGTCGACCATCAGCCTATGCCTCATACATAATTGAGCTTTGACAAAGAACACATCAATAGACAATTGAATGGACAGTTTGATACTAACACGAAGAGAAAGATGACTCACTATTAGCATTCTCTTGGAGGAGGCATTTAAGTCACATAGAGAGTGGTGCTGTCACCAGACCCATAAAGGCTGATGGCTGTATTCTTAACTCTCCGTGAGTGAAACGCTAACGGCGCCGTGTGCAGACATGTTTGTAGTGGTGGTGTGGTGATCAGGGATATGGTTATGGTGTGCTGTGGTCATTGCTTAATGCTCTTTCAGTGGATTTGTTGGCCGTCAGTGCCTGCTGAGTTATGAGCCCTTGGAGATGTCTCCAGTTATGATGGATGCCCAGAGGGTTTTTTTTCTTCTGAAAGACGCACACAAGACAAACTATATGATGTATGACTGATTTGTAAACAAGAATGTGTGCTGCGTGTTCATGCGACATCAATCATCTCAGAGCTCCGACAGGTATCCACACCATTTACCACAGTGTTTTGCAGAACTCTGCAGAACCTCAGTCAGTGGGTGGCTGAAGATGGAGGCTGCAAGTTGTAAATCATATTCTGTCTGGTTGTAAAACTAGCCTGAGGCTAGTGCCTCTTTACCACTTAATGACAGGGACATTCATTTTGTGTGAGAGGGGCAGATAAGTGGACACCAGGCAAGTACACGCGCCCAAAAGGGGCAAAGCGTGGGATTTGAGATTGCTGGGTGATGTCGGAACGGAAGGCAACTTATAGTTCAACTGTGTGTTGTTGTGGCTGCTATCAGATCAGATCATGTTTGTTTGTATCCTGAGTGTGAGCACATTGTTTACTTAATTGAGTTAACAATTCCCTTTGAAGATGCGAATGAGGAAGCCTTTGAGAGGAAGGAGCTGAGGTATGCAGCAGAGGCGAGGGAACGAGGGTGGCAAAACACACACAAGTTCAGTGGAGATGTTAGAGACTTTGTAGCTAAATCAACCACAACGCTTCTATTGGATTTTGGTTTTCGAGGACGATCACTCAAGGGAGCTTTGTGGGAGCTGTCTAAGGCTGCTGAAAAAGTAAGCCAGTGGTTTTGGCTGAGGCCCTCGCAGACTACTTGGGGACAGGTGAATTAACCTGCATTACGTGAAGAAGCATGTTGTCACAAGATGTTTGGGTGCCTAAGGTGACTCACCCCCCCTTCCCAACCCTCCCACCCATCAATGTATAGCCTGTGGTATGCCATAGTATAATTGGATTGGTGTTTAGATCATTAGACATCATTTAGACACTGAGATATGCATGTGAAATCTTTTGGAGGTGTATCTTGAGGTGGATCTGTTATTGCCCCTGGTATAGACATGTGTCTTAACTCCTTGTGAGTTTGGAGGGGGTGGGTCTGGGATGCCAGACACCACTGCTGAGCCTTCTGGAGGTGCTGTGGGCCTAATTCGGCAAAACACTAAAAGAAGAAAGGTACCCACTTGAAAACCCCAGTGAAATGCTCACAAAGGCATGTTGTTGTTGTCAAGTTTTGTTACGCATTGGTATGATGGTTGGAGTGCACCCTGTTGTTGTAACAACTACTACAACTGAGTCAATGAGAGGTTTGGCCGCTGTGGGAAGTGCCCAACCAATAGCACAAGGATTTTTTTTTTTCCTGTGTATAACAGAAAAGAAATTAGGTATGAGAATAATCGGATTATGTTGAACCTTTTTTTTATGATGGATAAATAAATGACCTGCACAGAGAAAATGAAAGAGCAATACGCAGTTCCTGACAATGAATGTCTATTTTGGGCTGCTATTGTGCAGCACTGCAGGGGCAAAATGTGTCTATTTCCTGGCTACATATTTTAAGCTGCTGCTGCCTCGTCACCTGCTAGCGGATGCAACCACTGTGAGAGCCAGAGATGGGATTGGTTGGCTGATTGTGTTTGTGCTGCGATTGATTTAACCCTCACAATTAAAGCGTTCAGCGAGTCAAACCACGAACCCCAAGACTTGAAAATCTGTGGAAATGTCCATGTTATCTTGCTATTCATTCTTTATTTTGTAGCATTGTAGTGGTGACTCTCAAGGGGGCAGGGTGCATTCACAAACAAGGCCCCAGGAGAATGTCATTCCAGCCGGAATACGCTGTTATTTCAGGAGTCATGGCAACAAACATCCCTGGCAGCATGACTTCACAGGCTGTGCATGTCATGGATGAAAAAGGATGACAACTGATTTAAGATGGAGTCGATGCCATGGATTTATCACTCGAACTTGAGCAGCAGAGTAGGAGTCTTGTTGAACCCCCCTCCAGGGCCACTGGGGAACCAGGGCTTCAACCCCCCTCTCACCCCCTAGGAATAATTCCTGTATGGAGCCTGAGGGATCCTCCCTGAGGTGGGTAGGGGGGCTTAATTGGCTACTCACAATGACCCTGTAAGTGGTTGCTTCTTTTCGTGACCCCTCCACTTAAAAAAAAATAAAAAATAACACATCTACAGTGTATTGGGGTCAGAGGCGTGTTTGGAGAAGGGCTGGTGCAAGGACGTGAAAATCCGGGGCTTTCTCACAATAACAATGTATGGGAGCCTGTGTTGGATAATGAGCATGTTCTGCCGACCTCCTCCGTCAGGAGGAGCAGCTTGAGGTTTTTCGGCTGACAGGAGGAGACGGCGCCTGCTGCTGACTGTCCATTTCAGACTTTGACAGGCCAAAGGTGCTCGGACAAAGACCGAGCACCGCAGGACTGGAGCCCTGTGGAGTTAATGTACCCGGCATGTCACAAGCATTTAAAGTGAACATTCATGTATGTGTTCATGAATTCAATGCATTTATTGATGACACAAAATATCGCCAAAAGGACTTCTGAAATTCAACTTGAAGACCTCATGCAATTAGTAGAGAGGAGTTATTGACTTATCTCTCTCACTATTTGTATAGCTACATTTCACTTTACTTACGCCATTAATGAAATGCAGAAATGCTGGAAAAAAAAAACATTTTCTTGTATGTTGTCTTTTATAAAAATCCCTCAAAATGCTGAATGGCCAGATGTACTGTAACACTCACAGGTGAACGGAAAGAAAAGCCTCTCAGCTCTCCAGCTTAGCCCCGGCTCAGGCAGTTGGTGGTGACTTGTATTGAACACATTCATTGCTCTGACTGACCTACTCTATTCACTGGCCTTTATGGACACAAAACAACTCTGCAGATGACATTTATAGCAGGGCTTTTCAATCTGCTCGTAGTATTATCACAGGGAGAGCGCAGGCAGGGCATGCTGTCAACAGCACTCTTCCCCAGTCAATGTAAAGCATGCTGCTCTCGACATAAAACACGTTACAGAATTTATATTGCAGGTTTTTTTTGCTTTGCCACAAAAGCAGATATGAAAATATGATTGATGATTAGATTAGACCTCTTCAAACCGCATAATAAAAAATTATATAATTGATAAATCAACTTTGTGAAGCTTGCAAATTGATGTGCAGTATGAGCTATAAGTTAACTTCTGCAGAGAACCATGCCAAAACCTATGATATGGTCAGTGACAGAATACTGAAACTAGTTTTGGAAGGAGGGACATTTTGAAAGGAATGTAAGACAGAAAGAGAGAAAGATAAATTCAATATTTGTCCCACGAATAAATATCAAAAGTGCAAGTGTCACACACAAATGCCAATACTATCCATATATGTAGCACTAAACACTAATCAAGTATAGCCTTAATATATCAAGGAATCACTTAAGTACATTTGAAATCCATTCACACATGATACAGTATTACACCCCTGGTCTTGAGTGGCAGTATGTAGTTAAAATAAGTAACCTTAATATTTCAGATCAGAATGATGGACCAGCAGCACTTCTATGTCTGCAGTAGTAGCTGCACATCAGCTGGGATGCTACTCACACAAACCACAGTGTATCCATCAGCAATACTGATGTTGGATCATTGCAGCTGGTGTTTACAAGGACACACAGACAGACTGATTGTTTGGAGGGAGAGGAATGAGAGATATGGATGAGATTATTAGTGTGCTTATGACACACCTGAGGGCACCTCTGGGAGACGGAGATCTGTGAGACAATGACAGAGAAATGGAGAAAGAGAGACAGAGAGAAATGGTGAGAGAGAGAGGGCGAGAGAGAGAGAGCGAGAGAGAGAGAGAGAGAGAGAGAGAGAGAGAAAGAGAAGGTGGCATGGGGTTGGCTGATGCCTCATCTGTCTGTCTGGCACACATGCTGGGATCGTCTCCAGATTGCCCGGCGGACAGACGGCACCTGGGTACCCCTCACACATTCAGGACGCCTGTTCTAGGCATACCCTCTGTTTTCCTGGCATGTGTCGAAGGAGGCTGTCGCTGTTGATATGTTTGAAGATGTCACAACATCTTTCCCAATTAAGCCTGGTTATTTATAATAAGTGTAAGAGCTACTCAGTCAGATTGCTTCACGGGAAGAACTCCAGGCCTGAGAGGGAAAACTTTTAGACTGAAATGTCATCATAGACGTCCTGTTTAATTCATTTCCTATTAGGTTCACAGTGGGACACTTTCATCACATTCGGACAACTTGAGGTCGATTTAGCACACAAACAGCCGCATATGTGTATACATATTTGCCACTCACACAAATTGAAAAGCTAGATTTTTATCGATGTCCTTAACTGCTCAAACCAATTTCTCGTCTGTCCTTTGATGTTCACAGTGACGATAAAAACTAACAGAAGTTGTTATTCTATAAAAAAAAGACCCATTGGAGGAGCGTCATTGAGTCCTGCCTGAGAAATAATCTACTAGAACAGGCTCATTTTATGCAACCAGTATTTCCTGGAACAGATGTAGATGACAGGCACAAACGTGTGGCGTGCATTCAGTAGAGGGAGATGTGCTGGGATGAGGACACCAGTGGAACACTTCAAAAGCTGTGTTCCTTGGCAGCTCGCACTAGTCACCCCTTTATGAGCCCATCACGGGACACTGCTGATGGGATGGAAGTCGGCAGGTTTCCAAAGGAAATGAGGCACGTTTCTGTAAAATGCCATTGGTGTGAATCAAATCTCAAAACACAATGATGGGAAAGAAAATGTAAAATACTAAGGAGATAACTACAGTGCCTCAGTACAGATTGTGAATGTTGGATACAGTGTATGCAGGCCTGGTACACAGATACATATTCCTGTGATAAACTTGTGTGCCACGTTTGGTGAGATTCCTCATTAAGTATTGAAAGCATGAAAGTATATGAAGTATTGGACACCAAAGAGATGACTTTGCGGACAGATTACTGTCTTCTGTTTTATTCACATTTCAAGTCACCTTGGGTACAGGAGAGAACACCTTGTTTTAATCTAATATTTGATTACTCTATGCAAATCCATAACAAGTAATCACTATCATCACTTGACTTTTCCCAGAAATGATGGCAACTGATGCGCCCAATCAGACAAAACATTATCCATCCACTAACCATGACAGCAATGTTCTAATGCTGTGGAACAATCATGCCCAGACAGAACTAATGGATTCAGGCAATCAAATTCGGTGAAACAGACTAAGCTATTGTCTTGCTAATGCCTTTTGTTATGAGACTCTACAATGATTAAACTTTTAAAGCCTTAAAGAGAAAGCAAAATACAAGGGTGGATGTTTTTTCTTAAGTGACAGTGTGCAGCAGTCAAGCTCCATGTAGGCGTTCCAATGCCTAAAGGTTGCGAATGAGCACAAACAAAATGAAGACTTCACTGACCTTGAAGCATATAAATGCTCAAAGTATTGCATGGAGTCAATTTGATATGATGGAACTGCCCAGGGGTCAATTAATAGAAAGTAAAATGATCAATGCAAAGACTTTACAAGAGATCCCTTGTCCAAATTACTTTCATCATTTTAAATGTCTACAATGAAAGTTCCATAAGTAATATACACTAATTAATACTGAACGGACAGCTAGTGTACCGTGAGGAGCGATTTGCTATTTGTATTGGATTAAGGTACCTTTAACTTCTGGTTTTAGTTGGGATGGGAATATTCAAAGAACGTTTCCAGTCTGACATTCTTTCTTTTAATTAAAGAAGTGAACAGGAAACCTACCCTTTACAAGAAAGATTGTTTTCTTTGTTTGTTTGAATATCATTGCCCTATATTTTGGTTAAAATTAGCCAGACGCTTTTGAGGTGACACTTTTTCAGAATGAGGATGCGACTACCTGCTGTAAACACAGTTATGCAGATGCTTCATTTGGTGCCCACATGTAGGGCATCAGCTGCTTATGAGAGAAGTCTCTCTCCCTCTTTCTCTTCTCTCTTTCTCTCCCCCTCTCTCTCTCTCTCTCTCTTCAGGGTCCAATAAACTTGAATCAAGAGGAAAGTACGGGTGCCCATTTCCCTAGGCCTATTATGTGCTACAGTGATGCATGGGTCAAATATTAAAACCAATTTGTGGCTGGTGCGTATTCCAGGGAGGATTTGTTTTGCATGTAAATGCGTCATTTAAGTGAGGCCTGAGCCGTCCAGAGCAGCAGGTCGCTGGCTCTCTGCATTTAGAAGAGAGTGCACTGATGACTCACGAGGTGTGGGGTTTTAGCTCACTTACACCCTGAGTACTGGACCAGAGCCATGTGGTTGGTCACAGCTCATTGACTGGCACAAGTGCCCAATGGGGGTTGAAGGGGGTGCAAAGGGGGTTTACACAAACACCTCTGCGGATTTTGTTCCCTGAAAGCACTGAACGAGATATGCATGAATAATATGTGTGTAAATTACACATAACCTGTGTTAGAAATGAGAGAATCGAAGATAAAATGTCATCTAGTCATCACTGACTGGTGAGCAAATCATGAGCCCTATTCAACACAGAGTAGGAGCCACAGACAGGCCATTATACTGACCCTGGAACAGTCCTGACGCTTACTAAGCACAGATGATACGCTGGGAGCATACCGAGCTGGTGCTACAAGCCGGGATGGCCCACAGTCTGCTGAGAAACATTGATTTCATAAATCATCAATCATGAATTCCTGTTGCTTGAAATTGAGTGGGAGAGGAATTGGCCATGGTGTGAAATCCCTTAACTCTGGCCCCGGTTGCAGCACGGATGAAAAAAAAAAGATTAATATTATCATAATAAAATCAACCAGAGGAACAAGATAAGACACGGGCTTAAAGAGAGGCAAATTAGCTCAGTGGTTTTGGAGCTGGTCTGGATTGATCCCTGGGTGCGTTTTCATTTTCGGAAAATTGAATACTCAATCAGACCACATGGTGGTTTGGCTGTTGAGCACCTGCGAACCCTCTCTGTGATTTGAGATGTTGTTACCCCACAAACAGGTTTGTGTATGTGTGTGTGTTTCTCAACAGGCATGGTTTAATAAACTGATACAAAGTAACCTATAGTTTAGAATGTAACAGGGATTCAAGTATTTCAAATTCCTCATGTCATGCATGTCCACTACCCACTACCTATTACTGTACCATGTACTAAAAGATGTTAACGTTTAGCTCAGCTTCTACTGTATATGAGGTCCACTGGTCCACACTGAAACAGGAAAATCATTGTGTTGCTTTAAATTTTCATAGGGTGGAAATCACACACCTACTGGACTAATGACCATAGCCAATACAGGCATTGGATTGAAAAGATTGATAATCTGAGATAACACAACACATATAACATTTCATCCACCATTGCTTCTCTGATTGTTTATTAGTTGCCACTTTGCAATAGTCTGGTACCCAATTTCCTTTAAACACCCCAAGAGGACAAGAGCACACAGAGAGGGCTCTTCCCAGTGTTTTTGTTTGCTAAATGATTAGCCCTAGTTGTCCAGTGGGGCAATCAATCAATTCAGCTTCATTATGTGACTGTGTAGGGGGCCTCTTAAGCACACATCAATGAATGAGTGAAGCAGAGAAACTATACTCTTACTGGCTTCATCAAAAATGAGTTAGACCGAAGCACTGATGAGAATTTAACACTGAATCTTCAAATACTTTGTCATTTAGTCAAGGTTGGACAACAAAGCCCATGGATTGGGAATGGCAGCAATGGCATACCGTAAACCTCATCAATGTTTTAGGACATAGGAGCTTAGTCCAAGTACACAGCTGTCAAGGTGCTTTGGAGGTCACAGGTTTAAGTTTTTGTACTATAACAGAGAAACAGTGACAGTGATGACAGAGTGACAGAGATGACAGTGAACTGGGTGTGATCACCCCATGGGACCTAAACAAATTAAAAGACTTACTTGCAGTGCATCATCCCTCAAGATATCTATGATTTGTTATCATCTTATCAACATATTTGGGATGGAATGCACGTCCTTGATTTCAGAGCATTTTCTTCATGTTCATCTGATGCAGCATACTCGAGTAAGTGTATTTATGTCTCAACTCTCTGAGTTACTTTGATGCAAGGCCGGCCCTGCTGTAAACTCACCCTATCATTTTTTTTTTTTGTATCTACAAGGCAAAGAAAAAAATATTTGTTTATTTTTGATGAAATGAAGATAGCTGCCAGAGCTGCGGCCTCTTTATAAGACCACTCAACCCCTAGGGGCTGAGCTCTCCCACATAGTTTGTTTTCAACAGTGAGGTGACGAAGGATTGGAGCTGAATATGTATGACCAGCAAAACATGAGGCACACCAGGGTTACTTTGTTCTCACAATCTCTCAATCAGAAAGTCCATAAAACGAATCACCAAACGTAGTCGGTCACTTAACACACTTAACTTTTTCACAGGGGCTTGGTTTGCTTAGTTGGTAGACATTACGGTTAGGATAATGCACCCAGTGTATTGCACTTATGGTTAAGAATTTATACATGTTCAAATAAAACACATTAATACAGCTTTTAGACCATGGTCGTTTTTCATCAAACTGACAAAAAACATATCTGAGCATGACCGTAATTTCCATTCAGTGAAACGGTTTTGTCGGCAGGGATTACAGAATTGTGCACACATTTATATTTCATCATGAACTGATTCTTGTCTTGACCCTGGAGGTAAAACTGAAATGGCGACACTTTTAGATAATTGAGCGGCTGTTTTTCCACTGTCTGTTTGGAAGGGCAGTAGGTTAATGAGTTCGTAACTCTTGGCGAAGTTCCTAATGCAAACAAACACCTTTCACGGATCAGACAGCTTAATTATCTGACCCAGGCTGAAAAAAAAACCCCCACAACTTCAGACCTCCAAACTCCAAAGTGTGTCAGCGCCTGGCACACTGTGTGAACAGTGAAAATGGTGGGGGAGGGAAAAAATAGAGAGAAAGAGAGAGAGATGAAAGAACTGAAAGAAATTAAATACTGTGTCAGAGTGCTGACTTATCCCGTCACGTCTGCTTTCTGCAAACAGCCAGTGGATGGGGAGTGAGATGCGCTAGGGTGGGATGGAGTGGTGGGCTGGCTGGCTGAGATCTGAGCATGACGCAGCCATCTTGTCCTCATTCCCATACCCTTTCAAGTGAAATGAGGATGTTTCCTCCCTCCCGCCCGCTTTCTCTCCCCCTCCAGCTCGCGCCTTCATTACCTATTCTGGAGGCAACGCAGAACTCCTCTTGCCCAAGAGCATCTTGGGTTCCAGTCCAGCTGGAGCCTCTCAGCCTTATACAAGCTCCACATTTATGGGCGCCCGTCTGCACCAGAACTGCCCCAAGGCCCTTGGACACAAACAGTGTGTAATGGTCGGCCGGATGCTTCTAGACGCCACCCTGGGGAGATCTCGGGGACAGATGCATAATGGCTTTTTTTTTGGATGCCAGTCTATGTCATTAAACTGCAGGAGACCTCCAAAACCCACAAGCATAAACACTAATAGCTATGAGAATCACTTATGGCCTGATTGATGAAGAGGTAGTTAGACCACTGCTGGCAGGTAGACGGCAGTGTGGTTGGCATCTGAGAGAGACAGATGATATTGATGAACTGAACGTGATTAGAAGTAGCGGTATAATAAATGTTGTGAGCTATCAAATATCTCCCAGACCATTGTCCCAGGTGATACTTGTGTCTGGTGAAGTGGCTATTAATCCACTCAGCAAAGTTTCTACTGTCTAGCTTTGAATTTTTGGTGGATCTTCAGTCCTAAATCTACTCAGAGTTTTGACTAAACAGATAGAGAGAATCTTCCTGAAAGCCCATTATCTCTTTGTGAACTGGTGTTTTACCTAGAGAACATTTATCCACTTCCAGAGATAAGTATGTTTTGCAGTTGCTAGACTATACTTTGTGAAGTAATCAGCAGGCTCTCTTGGAGATAGCTTTTCTAATGTTACTCTGAAGGGGGACAAAAACACTTAGGTCTGATGGATGTACACAGACAGAGAACTTCAGAGAACTTCTACAATAGAGTGCTTTGATGCTAAGTAACAATATGCTTTACTTTTGACGCTAAGTTAATACTGCCTTCGTGTCTGCAGCAGAAAAGTTATTCCCTCTAACTGAATTAGTAGAAAAATCACTACCTCCTCACTGGCCTGGATATCGGCACCAAGCTAAACTAGAGCACAGATTCATGTTATTTTGATTCATGAGATCAAGAACACCACCGGGGAGACGCGCGTGTTTGTTTTGTTAGTGTCAAAACACAGGAAGGAGTTCTGTGTGTCGTTTTTTCGACAATCTTCCACTGCCTTCTCTTCTCTGCAAATCCAAAAAAAAAGAGCTTTGGCCTGTTTTCCCCAGCTGAGCCTTTCCCACCTTCTTGAGGCAGAATTCCCTAAATAACAGAACGGCACTTCAAACGCGAGCACGCGCGCGCGTCTGCTAACCGCCTCGGAGCAGGCCGGAGAGAAGGGACCGCCCGAGGGGAGGGCGAGGATTGAGATAAACACAGCTTGGCGGCGGGGCCAGAGCGCACAACATAAAGGTGCAGGAATTCTGCTCGAGCGCGGCTTAGATTTCCACTTGGCAGTCTCAACGCGCTTCTACCGCAGCCAGGCGTCGACTTGGAGCGCTCCCAGGGTTGCGGGCTATATCAGCCTCAGACATGCTTTGGATGGAGGGTGCCCAGAATGCCACAGGATGGTACTCCTCCGTCTGGTTTTTTTAAATGGCTTAGATAGCAGAGAAAATACTAAAAAGACAGCAATATATTCCTTTTTTACAACTTACAAGGCTTACTAGGGTGAACAATACACATAATAGCGTACACAAATATACTGTTCCCTTTAGATAGCTTTCCTTATTCATCTTTTTAGGCTGTTTGGCTGTTGAATATAATCCTTCTCTGAATGAGTCACAATATTTTCCGTGTGCTTGTGTGCAACCACAGAGGCAGTGTAGGCCTATATGTCCCCTCCACAGGGAAGCCAGTGGTACTGGAGGATTGCTGCACATAGACGCCTGTCTGACGGGGGGGGCTTTGCCTCTCCAGAGTGGGAGCTGCCTTACGGGGGTGGTGGCGAGGGGTGGGGGGGGGGGGGGGGGGTGCAAATGTATTCCTGCTGAGGTGCTCCTCTTGTTTACTCTGGGTGGAACCACAGAAGTGAATGCAGGCGTGTGTGTGTGTGTGTGTGTGTGTGTGTGTGTGTGTGTGTGTGTGTAGGTGGGTGGGGGGGGTTAGGGTTAGGGGGCATCATTTGGGTTTCATTTATGTACCTTCCACTAGGCGAAAGTAAAAAGTACACCCTCAACTTATCTGATGTACTTCTAGTCATAGAAAAAGAGGGGTGGCATAGTAAGGGATATAATCTTTCGATATTGTCCACTTCATTACTCTCACTCTCAACCACCACAGTTGCAAGTAGACATTCCTGAGATTCGCCATTTATTGTCTCTCTATTTCAACCATTTATTTTTTCCTATCAGTGAAGGGATTAGAAGAAGAATCCACAGCGTCATGTTCTGGGGTATGGCTCAGGGGAGGGTTGAGTATGAATCTCTCGAGCCGAGCTGGACCTTAGTCATGCCAATGCAGCGGGTCAGATACCCACCGGCTGCCAGAGAGCAATGCAGTCTGCTGGTAGAGAGATGCCCACTTTAGAGGAGACACTGGACACAGTGCCCTCTGCTGAGGTGCTAATGCAGCAGCGACTGACTCAATGGCTGCATGGAAGAACAGGAGATGTTCTCAAATCCAAATAAATTGGCATGAAAGTGCATTTTCATTTTTCTTCTTTTTTTTTTAAAGTAGCCCAGTTGCATTGTGTTTCTTCTTCACACACACACACACACACACACAAGCACAAGATCACTATCTTGCACTACCCATCCTCACAAGCACAAGAACATTATATTTTTGTTGCACTATCCACACCAGCAGCACAAGATCACTTTCCTCCTGGACACCGACACTGTCAAAATCATTGCACTCTGTACAATAGGGTCAGACCCTTTTCTGTATCTGGAAACACTCTGTGTGAATATGTTCTCCCTATGTGTATGTATATGTGATTTATGTATGTATGTCGGTAAAGTGTATAAGTCTATATGTGTATAAGCTACTGGATGACCTAAATTTCCCTCGGGATTAATAAAGTATCCATCTATCTATATATCTATCTTCTGCGCGGTCTTGTGGGTCTCAAGGGTTAACGTGTCTCGGGCCTGTTTTTGCTGTGTGTTGCCACAGAGTGGTATCGACAATGAAACGTAAAAGATGTAAACAAAAAGCTGACCTTTCAAGTGTCTCCCTGCTGAGAGGGGCCGCCGCAGAGCGTTTTTGTTTGAGGACGAGGAATAGCTCGATCTATTGCCTTTTCAACGGGAGGCACGTTTTATTTTCGCCCGCTCAAAGCGAAGCTGGCGGTGCACAGAAATCAAAATGCGAACTTGAAAGCGGAAAACTGCATTCAGCACTAATCCTTTTAGAGTCTTTTAAAAAAAAAAATACCCACCGTAGAGGACAGGGTGTTGCAATAAATAACTTGTGGACTTGATTGTTGGTTCAGACACCATGAAAACGTGTTTTAAAAGGCTGTCACCTAAGTCTAAGATACCATGAATGAATGCATAAAATGTTATGACGGTGTCTACAAAGAGCGGTTGAGTTAAAGAAAGACAGAAGGAGAAAGAAGTGGAGTTTGGATATGCGAGAGATTGCAAATAGCTTTCAATTTGTAAGCTTATAGTAGCACAGGGTGGATTAAGATAAGGGAGCACTATATCAGGCTTTGCAAGAGTGACTGTGTAAAAATGCCCCAACAACAGCGCAGAGGCCTTCGATAAGGCACTCACATGTTCAGGAGAGCAGCTCCAAAGCTAAATAGCTCAATCGGTGCTGTCAAGGTCTTATTGCAGCATCATCAAGTAGAGGAGCTAAAAGCCTCTGTCACCGATTCTGTCTCCTTTCTTTTTTCTGCTCTTTTCTCTCTCTCTCTCTCTCTCTCTCTATTATCTGTTTCCTGCCATCTGTCCTGTTCTTTTCATCTACCTTCCTTTACTTTCCCTCTTCAACTTTTCTGTCAGTCTTCTATCCTCTCCCACTCTGCTCTCCTTCCCCACTCCCTCTCTCCCTCTTTTCCTCCAGCAATTTCCCTTCTGTCTTCTCTGCCTTGCAACTCTACTACCCTTTTTTTTACCATCCTCCTTCACTTGCTTTCTCATCCCCATTTCAACTGCTCTCTTCTTTCCCTCAATGTCACCTTTCCGTTTCTCCTCTTCTCTTTTGTTTATCTTTTTGTTTCTTCTTTTTTCCTTGTCTTTTCTTTCTGTCAGCACATGGTCTTGTCTTCTTCTGTTCTCCCACTCTCCACCTTCAGCTCTGCACATTGACCTTACTTCTCTTTGCCTTCCATCTTTTTCTGCGCTCTTATCATTTGTCCTTTCTTCTCTCCTCTCCTCCCCCTCTCTTTTTCTCACTCCTCTCCGCTCCGCTTCCCCGGTCTCTCTCTCTCTCTGCAGGCTGTCAGTAGAATGGAACTGCGGGGCAGTGGCCGTGCCTCGGGGGCAGTGGGGGGAAGACAGGCAGCCCCTGATGGCAGGTGGGCAACAGAGCCTCTCCTCCTCCTTCAAGACTCACAGACAGTTGAAATACCCCCCCCCCCCCCCCCCCCCAGACCTCCCAACACCCCCTGCCACACCACATGAGCATGCCCCCCAATGAGCTTCCCTCCATCTAGAGCAAAACACCACCCCCAATGGCGTTGCTCCTTTGTGGAGTGCCCCCTCTCCCCTCCGTGGGATATAATACGGGGTCTGGCCAAGAGATGAGGAAAATGACTGCCTTGGTTGGACTGTATTGTAATCCATTATCGAGATGCTGCTGCAGTGGCACACATGCGCTCCCTCTTCATGAACGCTGCCTGCGCCGACTGGCAGCTGAAATGATTCACAGGTGGAAGCGGCACAGTCTCATCATGCGGCGCCCAATGCAGCATGGCGCAGAGGCACTGTGGGGTTTCTTTACCTCCAGGAGTCCGGGGGGCCTGATTCAGGCTCTTTTGGGGTTCAGTCTGACATGCTGTGATCTTTTTTATTCTTAACTAAACAGTGCTTCCAAAGTCACATTTCATTGTTTGAATTCTGCACACGTTTAGGTACAATAATATGAGAGAAGCATGGATGTCAAATTTGTAGTTTTCTCTAAACTCCCTATGAAATAATCATACCGTGAAAGGTAATGTGCAGAGACATATACTGAACCCCAGTGACAAACTGAGATGGTTTTTCTAAGGTCTTGGGTATGCTATAAGCATACAAGCTTTTAATCACTCCATTCATATAAACACATAAATGGCCCTGTAACATGTATGACCCTGTCACTGTAGTATCAAAAGGTATCGATGGGAGGGCTTATGGCCTTGAACCATGCATATGCCTCCCCATCCTAACACAAAGCCTTCTCAGAAGGGTATGTATTCAGGAGAAGATAAAAAGACAACTCATTTACAGAAATCTCCACACTATTTGCCCTATATACTATATACCTACACATGCAAAGGCTGATGTGTTGAATGGGCAAACTGTCCTTGTCAGGGAAAATGTGTCTAAAGGGGCTGATGAGTGTAATGTTTCACACTTAGGAAGCTAATGTGGACTGGGCTTATTGCTTTGATTATCCTTTTCTGACCATTTGACAGCATACAAGACATGAACCACATTACAGTGAATGGTTAAACAGAGCGACTTCACATGTTCAGACCCCACACAATGAATATGCAGGTGTTGTGGCATTTGGGGATGTGGCATTTTTTTTTATATCAGATGCCGAGGGGGAAATCATCCATAGTGTGTCGCGAGATCATTAATCACTTTTCCTCATAGTGTGCGAGGTGCCAGGGGAGCATGTGTCGCCACAGGCTGCACGCAAGACAAGGCTTTGTAACGTGCGCTGAGAGGAATAAGAATTAGAATGAATGGAGGAGGCGAGCGAGCAACAGAGAGAGAGAGAGAGAGAGAGAGCCTGCACACACCAGCAACAGTCCCTGAGCAGGGGAGACGAGAAAAACTAGAGGAAATACCCTGACTGTAGACGCGCCTGTGCGTATCACTCCATACCCCAGTGCATTCAAACCACTGCCGTGAAGACCACTGAAGCAATTCATCCGGTTTTTTCTTTAACTTAATCGCCGGAGACTGCATCAGAAAAAAGTTTACCAGAATCTTTCACGACCGCTAGCCTTTCAAATTGTTCTTATTTCTTTTACAGTCTAAAGAGCGAATCTTCACTGTCCAAACCAACATATTTTGGAAACAAAAGAGAGAACTGAGCAACTGAGAACTGAGCAACACGCCGACAAATTACCTGGAAATTATCGATGCAACTGTCTCTTGCTAATTAAACGGACTGCCGGTTTGAATGTCCTATTATGTATGATATGCGCTCTGCTGCAGTGATACAATGACTCTTTCTAGATAACTCCTGTTTATTGTAGACTAGGATCGATGCCGGCTTGTTGTTTATGGAGCCGCCTTGATTCGCAGATATCGGCTGTCACCACAGAAGTAAAGCAATTTTGATAGTTGTGTTTTGTTGGCGTACTGTCATTTCTTTCAGCGGAAAAGTTACAGATATTAAGCAATGCCATACCAGGGATACATCAAGAGCTGACGCTAACCTGACCCAGAGCTCATCAAGTTTCTTTATTCCGGTGTACTCAAGACGCTGTAGGTGCATGAACTGAAGCGGGAAATAATTACCATTGGACATTTGGTGGTGTTCAACGCAACCCATTCGTCTGGATACAGTCTTTTTTCTCTATGCACAAGGACTGGACCGTCTGCGGGTTGTTAAATGGACGTAAACCTCCGCCACCGCGAAGAAAGTAGGAGAAAGTTGGTATCCGAGCTCTAAGTCATATATGAAGATCTGTGTGCCAGCGTAGACCCCACAACGCAGACATGCCTATGCATGCAGTGACCTCCACTTTGATGTACCGGGGAATTTGCACCATCCCTGATATCTTGTCTTATGGTGCACCAGTGAACCTGCCAGAGGATGAGGTCGAGGGTGAGTATAGGTGTCTTTTTTTTTCGACACTGTGTATTGCGATGCATTGATACGATTCTTAGATATCAGTGTTTTTACATTATGCTGCCGTGAAACATTAAGACGGAATGGCCCCCATAGCGGCAAATAGACCACCTGTTAATATTCACAATGGCATATTTCGTAACCGCTTGCGTATCACTAAGCTTTTCAAACATATGCATCATGTGCATCAACCCACAGATAACTTCCTGTCTTCCCTCACATTAATGACTCATAGCCAGAGCCGCGGTCCAGTTAACTAAAACGGTCCCATTTTCAGCACCACGGACAGCACTGTTTACCAGCACTGGCTTGGTTGTCTACCACTGTCGACGTTCTTGCTAACATCATACAATATATAGATTAGTGAATAGCTGACAAGCCTGTTATAAAACTATTCACAGGATCAATGTAGAATCTCCAGTCTGTTCAAATGCAGGTGTGTTATAGGCACCTAGGTATGAGATCGCAAGTAGAGGATTTTCTTATTGGATTCCAGTACTCAGATATGATGGCAAACAACAGATGCATCAGTTTTTTTGTGTTTTATTGTGAATATGGCATGCATTTATGTTGTAGTGTTTTAGTGTGTTTTAGAATGTTTTATATTTACACATTGGGGTGGGCTAATCTAATAGATCTGATTTGCCTGCTTGTATTTGACTTAAGCAATAAGCCCCAAGAGGCCGTGGTTTGCGCTGATTTTAGAACAGGTAAGGGGAGTAGTTCTTAATTTGCTCCACAGGAAAAAAAACTCTTTTGGCCCTCAGACCTTTTTTTTGCACAAACAATTTCCCCTGGTACACCATATGGTTTCTGTCACCACCATAATGGAGTTCTCTAATGGATCCAGCACTGATTCTACTCTGCACCTGATACCAAATAGACCCGCAAGCCTAAATACCAAGACAACAATGATGTTTTATACATTTAAAACCTTCCACATCTTCTTTATTTACACATTTCTTTATTCATTAATAATCTTTATCATTTTAGCATTAGTGTGTGAACAAATACAGCAGTTAAGGTAACCAATGGCCTGTTGTTCCTTTTAAATGTAGTTGCCTAGTAGGTCCCTGAAGTGCAGAATCATTCACTGACAAAAAGAGATTTCCTTGCCACTACAATCAGCTGTCCTGCAGTATTTCATCTGCTTTGTCTTCTCAGCCCCACAGGGATGGCTTATGTACTCGTCTGTCTTTCTCTTGTGAGTTTGTATGTGTGTGTGTGTGTGTGTGTGTGTGTGTGTGTGTGTGTGTGTGTGTGTGTGTGTGCGTGTCTGTGTGTGTCATCTGAAAGTGAGAAATTGAATTAGATTTAGTTTACTATGAAGCCTCTTCAAGTATACACACATAGAATACAGCATGTGCAGGGAGACATAGTGTTTGTATATATATCTGTTTCTATTGACCTTCAGGGAGTGTGAGAAAGGTGACAGAAATGTAATTCTGTTGTCAAAAAAAGTCCTGAGTTCAAATCCCATCTCCCTTCTTCAAATAAATATCATCCTCATGCAGTTTTTTCCGTAGGATTTGAAAGGCAAATTTGACTGAATCCATATACAGTTGGTCTTAGCTTTTCCTTTTTCCTCAGCATCCACGCCCAAATCAGTGCAACACAGTTCAACACAGTTCAACATAGTGCGCGCACACACACACACACACACACACACACACACACACACACAGACACACAGACACACACACACACACACACACACACACACACGCACCCACGCACACACACACACACACACACACACACACACACACACACACACACACACACACACACACACACACACACACACACACACACATATATGCAGGGCACTCAGGTTTAGATCGAATTTGTCTCCTCTGCTGCAAATGGGTTTGCAATAAATTTGCATCATATTTGTTGTGAGGTTTTAGATCTTCTTCTTCTAAGTGAAACATTGTTTTGTATGACACAAATGATGATCGTCTTTCCGAGCTCACGCCTAGCAAACATCCCCCTCCTGGTGGTTGTTTATCTCTCCCCCCACCCCTGGTCCTGGGAGATACAGCATTCTCGGGCAGAAGTACTGTAGGTGAGGTTAAAAGATGGCGTCTCTCATTTCTAAAACCTTAAGTGCAGGTACATTCCAAGTCAATCCCTGGCACTTCACAGACAGTAAAAGATGAATCACTGAAGCTCCCACACTCAGGCTTGCTGTAATGTTTACTTGCACATACGTACAGTTGTAATATCTGTCCCCACTCCCCTGGAAAAATTTCCAAGCACATTTAAACGTTTTTCAGCTTGTTCCTATTGGAGAACTGTCAGCAGTACCCGTAACATCTGTAAGATAACTCTCAAGGGCTCTGTTTGCTATGACTGTCTGCACAGTATTACATGTGGCGTAGCTATGTCAGTTATCGGACAGTGTCAAACATCGGCCATTCTGTTAAACAATCAAAATGCTAAGTTTAATAATGGATTAACAATCGATATGCTCAGTTTAATAATGGGTTAACATGACAACGCGAACGTTTGCCGATAACACACGCCGTCCGATAATTAACACTGTTACGATATGTCTTTTCAGCTGCCGAGTTGTGTCCAAAACTTGGCTATACTTTACTGACATCATGGCTTTGTATGTTGTTATGCATCTGTGACGCATTTCCCTATGTAGGCCCATAAACAGCTATCACTTCAAATCCAACATTGGCCCAGGGCCACAGTCAGATAGGCTTGTTCTGAATTCAATTAAAATGCTGGCTGAAAAGAGGTGTGTACAGAAGTGATTCAATTTGGAGTGGCTTGCTTTCAATTCACATTTGTGGTACGCTCTGGACTACCAGCCACTGTGGGGCCATTTGGCGCTCTGTGAGGGTGCCAGCAGCATTGTCCCCAGCATTCTTCTCACGGCTGCATCTAATCTGGTACTTACTGAGATGTGAAGGTATGACAGTTGCTTCCCAGTCAGAGTGTTGGAGGGATACACACACACACACACACATACAGACACATGGACATACACACAGACACACACACATAGACACATAGACATACACACAGACACACACACATACCATCTCATTCTCTCTCTCTCTCTCTCTCTCTCTCTCTCTCTCTCTCTCTCTCACAGACAAACACAAGCACACACACACACACACACCACAAACACTGACACACACACACACATCACAAACACTGACACACACACACACACACACACACACACACACACACACACACACACACACACACACACACATAAACACACACACACAAAGCCTGGTGCCAGCATGATGTTTGCACTGGACATCAGTATCTTCCATTTCTGCCTTTTCTTCAGCATGTTCTTCATGATAAGGGATTGTACAGCTGGTGTTTGGAAGCCTGGCGTGTGATTCATGCTTAAAAGCCTGATACTCCTCACACTTGTGCTGCCAACACAGTTTTCTCCTCTGCTCTCCACACATCAGAGTTCTCCATCCCTGAGAGCAGACAGCATATGCTTCCTAGCAGAGGCCAAGAGAAGGAGGAAGGAGAAGAGAAGAAGAGACCGCACATATTTACATACTGTAAGGAGAGAGAGATGTCTTTTTTATTTCAGTGGCAACTTCTGGTGCATCAGATACATTCTTCTTCTGTACTCTTGCTATTTCAGGAACAGACGCAAATCAGCTACCATGAATTGGCAGCTGTCTTGAATCTCCAGGAGGAAAAAAAAGAAAAAGAAATGTCTTCCTCCTGCTTCCCATTGCTGCCTTCGAGTAAACCAAAATCCATTACTTCACACAGTTGTCTTGCCAACTCCAAGTTCTCATAAAAAAACAAGTATCAGCGAAAAAGTCCTCACTATCAAATGGTGCTGCAGCACTAATCGATATGCATATTGCAGCCAAAAGGCATGCCACGTATCCCTCCACCAGCCAGATTCAAATACTGATGAACAACAACTTCGTGAGAATTACAGTAATTATAACCTAACAGTTTATTCAGTATGCATGTCAGCTAAGCACTTATGTCTGATTGTAGTGGTCAGCGTCAGATTAGTCTTTTTGTTAAAGGACAAATTGCCCCTCGCAGGCAATGCGGAGGGCAGCCATTGAGTGGTGTCAGGTCAGATTGGGTGGCGCCGCAATGAGCGACAGGTGAGAGGGACGGGCCGCTAATGAAACCCGCAGACGAGACTTGGGTTTTCAATTACCAGCCGAGTCACTGTTGGGAGCCACACGGCAGCTCTGCTTCAATGGTTCCCCAAAAAGCAGGTCAGAGAGGCAATATCTGCAGTTGATTGCATTCTCTCTTTTATTCGGTTACTGGGTGCGAGTGCGGAATCTCTCTGTCTCCTTGGCTGAAAGCCACCTTATCACCTGTGTCACTAATATTTAATTTATAGGTGCTGTGTAGCAGAAGGATTTCTTAGTCCATCCAAAAAAAAGTTTTCCGGAACAAATATGGGTTAAAAGCATTGCCGATAATGTCAGGGAGAACTTGAGGGCCGCAAGCCCAAAGTGACCACAGAAACTCTTCTGAAGAGTGCATAGCTTTCCCTCTTGGAGCTCTGTGAAGTTTGTTCATACACCCATCTCGGCATAATTTCATGCATATCATTTCTCTGCACTTTTCTGTAATTAGTATATCTATCTGGTACCATGGTTTCTTTCTGTTTAGGTTGTCCTATTATGCTATGTTTACTCTTTTTAAAACTCAAATGTCTTAAAATGTTTTTTTTTGTGCTTAATATTTTGTTAAGACCTTCTCACAATTATACAATCAATTCATCCATCCATCCATCTATCTATTTAGCTGTTTACCTTTGTCGCTATGCCGGGCTATCTGTTGACTGTTTTCTTTGATCAGATTGTAAGCTCAAAACAAATGAGGAAAGAAAAACATTGAAGCAAGTTTAAAGAGATCAAAGAGGTTTTGTCTTACTAACTTCTGAATTGAACTGATATCTGAAAATCCAGTTTGATATGATGGCTGTTTGTTTAAGCATCCTGCAGTTTGAGAACGAGTGCTTTAGAATACATTTTTCTATGATAAGATCAATTGCATCCACTCTACTCTAAATTAGAGAAGAATGTGACTATATCTTTTTTTAACTCACAGCATTTTTCCTATTTATGTCCCAGCTAACGTAAAAGAACTATGGCTATTATGCATAGAAACAGAAGGGAACAAGCAGCTATATTGTCAATATTGACATTCAGACTGAGTGAGTGTAGTTACCTTCATCATCATCATCATCTGTCCACCGGGGCATGTGAAATAAATGGTAGAGAAATCAAATTAAACACTCAGAGCTCCATTGGCAGCACTCGCTGCCGTACAGCAAATATGCACCAAATCCTTGCAGAGCAGACTGACACCCAACTCACAAAAGGCACAGACTACATTTGCAAACCACACCAAACGCAAAGCAAACAGTGACTTGTTTTACTTCTGAGGAGCAGCCTGTGTCATTTTCTATTTCTAAGTGTTCCTCCATTATTGCTTGTGGACCATCTGTTTTGCAGATCATTGTGGCAGAGGTTACGAGAGGAGCCGCTATCTCTCCCCACATCTGTCTGCCATGCCATGGCAATGCCTTTCCCATCAGCAGTATATTCTGTAGAGTCTTTCATAAGCCTTTCTAAATAAGATATATCACTGTAAAACAACTTTAGAAGCAAGGATCATAATTTACATCAATAGGCAGTAGTTCACTACATAATCATTTCATGCATTATCCATTATAGCCCTACTAAGCCATGGGCCATAAGTTATATTCTCCAACACATCCTGATTCCATGATTACTGCAGTGGCATAAAGTCCCCATGCAGCCTTTTAAATATAGGAATATCGGGTGAAGCATTAGACATATCAGGTAAAATACATCAGCAGCCTTTAGTTTGCTCAGATGGAACAGCAGCGGTCTTTCCTGGGAGACACTGAGATCCTGGTTAGCTGGGCTGTCAGCTACAAAAGAGTCTCTCTGTCCTTGCCAAAAGAATATGTCTGGCTTCCTCTCCGGGATCAGAACGGAGAGGCTTGTCATCTCCTATCTTCCTCCCCCCAGAAGAAGGAGCGAGACTCAGCGCACACAGGAAGTCATTACAGTAATAAGGAGACGCCAATCCTCTCATGTGTGCGGTGAGTCACACAAGGCTTGTCAGCCATCACAAGTGAGCCTTTCACTGTTTGTTCAGGCGACCGCCACACACGGTGCACTTCTATTCTTCCCATTTCCCCTCAAGATGACAGAACCCCCGCCCCCCCTCCCACCGCCAAATAAAAATATGAAAGAAAGTGAAACAGATGTTTGCACACAATTATGACCCGTATTCTCTATCCATGCTGTATCATTGCGTCATTCTCTATTATTATCATTGTGCATGAATAAAGATGAGTTGGGTCAGCTCCCCAGGTTAAGAGCAGCAAAGAGATGAACAATGGGTATGTGCTAGAATGGCTTCATAATGGTGCGTTGTTGTACACTGGGCATGAAACAGGCCTGCTTTGAATGGATATCCAATTATTGGCATATCCAATGTACTGCATCATCCAGGCTTAAGCTACGTGGTGCCACCTATGCGTCAGTCATAATGGGATTACAATTGTGTTGCCTTCCAGACATCTTTACTAATCACACTGTATCCAATTATTTTGGACTAGGGATGTAGCATGTATGTTGGTTAGAAAATCTGATATAGACAGATACTGTTAAGGTGCATGGTGAACTTCTAGGTTCCTACTGGCTAAAGTATGGAAGAGTTGGTCATATTTGCTTGGTAACTCTATTTTATCCACTAAAAGGTCCACAATTGCTATTCTACGTATTGTTATAGAGTTCTGAACACAGACATGTGCTGTGTACTGTTCCAGCTTGACTCCCTGCAAAATCTATCAGAGAGGGTGAAATGTAATCAACCTGCTATGAATCATTTTATTAACATGCGACAGTAGAGCAAAGCCAAAATGAAACGTAGGCAGAGAGCTGTGAGAAGGGAATGTTCTACCAGGCTAAAGGCCACGCAGGCTTTCATATCATTACCTGCTTAGGCCCACTGTTTTGCCACCTGTGCAGCCGCACTCAGAAATGTCATTTCTTGAAATGCATACGAGCCCCCAGGCCACGGTTGCACTAAAAGTGTGAAATTATGGCAATTACATCGAGGGATAGGGGGTGGGTAGCGGTGTGGGGGTGGGCATGTGTGCGTTTTCTTTTTATAAACCCTTAGACATATAATGGAACAATAACTGGCTGACTTGCACTGCTCTTAGAGAGCTTTTCTGCGTGTGGATGTAGTCAGCTGCCCAGTGCTTCTGTATTTAAACACAGAAGGTATGCCCGACCTCGTAGAGTGGGTGTTGCGTTGGTGTGTTTTCGCAAGGTCAAAGGCGGCTCTTTGAAACCATACGCTTCCATGGCAATGGAACACAACTTAGCATCATGGTGGCCGGTAGCGGGAGAAACAGATTGCTGGTGGAATGCTCTTGGCTCTGTGTCAAGTTGCAGAGATTCAGCACGCAAAACCTCGTTTCTTACTCGAAACTGTAAACAGATATCAAGAAAAAAACAACCTCCAAAAGACACTAACTTGTCAAAGTCATGAACACAGTCTGCGTCGCCTCAACACCCTTCCTGTAATATTAAATGCCATGTTTCTCCCGAATGCCAGTCTAAATACCGAAAGCCCTTTTGTGTGTCCCGAACAATGACAGCAGACAGAAGCCTTCCACTACTGACGAAGTTCTGTCCGTGTATAATTACCCATCAGTGAACTGACAAAGGGGTCTTGCCTTATTCAATTTCCGGAGCGCTCAAGCATACGTTTGACTGCCACATCTGCAGCACCAGTGAAGGAGAACAATGGGGTGCGGATAGGGGGGTGCTCTGGGGGGAAGAGGGGGGAGGGGGGGGCAAGAGGTGTAACCTTTCCACATTTAATTGAAAAAGCAGTCGAACAGAAACCAGTAAAAATCCGTAGGGTCAAATGATAATAATTCCCTTTTTGCTATGGCAGGTCGCTGCAGCCAGCTACGATATCTTGAGGGGTGGTGGTGATGTGCGTTACTGATCAAGACTATCGCTGCATTCACTCCTAAGAATGATTGGTGCAGCGGGGAGGTAGTGAGTCACCCACCCACCATGACACCACAGGGAGGCAGACAGACCTGAGCCAGAGGCAGTCAAGGGATTATCCTGAGGCAATGGAAGCGGTGGAGGGGTAATGCACGTAAAACAGAAGCATTTTGGAATGTAGACACAGAATGAAGCTATCAATTAGTACTCCAAATGAAGTCAAGAAAGACGATTTGAAGGGCTGTGGTAGGTAACACTGAGTGGCCTAGCGCTAGGTCTAAACCAGATGAAGACTATCTGCATGAGGCCGTCTAAGGATTGCATTTGCTTCTTTTGTTGGGGGTACCTTTTGTATCCGGAGAGGTGGTATCTTATTTGTAACTTTTGAGGTGGTCCTTCAAGAAAAGCTTAATACTACTACTACTACTACCACTACTTCTACTAATGATAATGATAACCATTTTGAGTGTCACAGTCATTACTTGTTATACTCTTACTTTCAGAATTGTTTGAGGGCTTTTTTATCCTGCATGCACAGTTAAATATGTTTGTTTGTCTGTAGGCCTCTATGTAGGACAACACAAATATGAATGATTGTGCTGAAAAGTAAAAATGAAAACCGGACAAATTGCCGTGTGTAGCACCAAAACAAGATAACTCCGGTGCCCAAGACACCTGCAACCTTTTCACCATAGCCACGAAGCCAGAGGAGCAGACAGAGGCAATCTACTCCAGCTCATGCTCTGTGTGGGATTCAGGTGACATTTGTGTAAAGGGGCCCCGTGTTTAAAAAAAAGGATAATGAAGAAAAAGCCGTGAAGAGTTCCCTTCGGCGCACGGGCGGGCTTCCCGCAGCTAATGCTCAGCCAAATACTCCAGAGCCTTGTTAAAATGCAGTTACTGTAATATTCAGATCTGATGGGGCTCTCAAGGAGGCCCCCTTTTTCAGCAGAAGATGAATTAGGGCTGCCACACAATTTTAAAAATAGTCCTCAGTGCAGTCGTATAGAGGTATACACACTGACACACACACACACACACACACACACACAAACACACACACACACACACACACACACACACACACACACACACACACTGCACAGCCTCACGGATCACACATGCTCACTCAGAGCACACACACACACACACACACAAACCAAGCATACTCTAACACACATACCAACTTCTATCCACCCACACACAGACGCATACAAACTCTGACACACACTCACTCACTCACTGATGTTTTGGTGGCATTGATTTTCTCAGTCTATCACATAAAGAGTAGCGGTGCTGCAATTACTGGGCCACTGTGAGAGAACTGTTTGTGTGTGTGTGTGTGTGTGTGTGTGTGTGTGTGTGTGTGTGTGTATGTGTGTGTGTGTGACTGAGCTCCGTGGCAGTGCTCAGGCTTTGGGGAGGGTCATGCCCGCCTTCTCTTCACTCTGAGCATGTAAGTGATCTCCTAGAGACACAGAGTGAGTAAGAAAAATCACGTGCAGAACCACATCTACATTTAGACATGAATGTTTAGCTTGGAAATGGCATACTGGTATAAATAGGTTAGTTGCTGTATTGCTGCATATTTTCCCATCAATTCCTTCTGTATGTGGTGAGGATTTTTGTTCCATTTGAACAGATTTTTCTGTCAGCTCCACCTGAATCCACGTAATCTTTTCCAGTGATCTATCACTCGAGATTTAACGTGGAGGACCTCTATCTGTATTCCGCAGGCTTAAGGCGCGATTGCTTCAGTCTGCCTGTGATAGAGCCTTAACCTGACGGACAGGGTTCTGAAGCCCAACATCTAAACTCTGTTTCATCCTCCATCGCCTCTCTTTGGGCACTGGTAAAGGAGGCTGTGTTTGAAGTTCAACTGCACCTTTAGGTATCAAAGAGAATGTCACTGTCTGAAATGTGACGGGTTAAGCGTTGGTGTTGTGTGGACCCACATGGGGGACCGCTTCCAAAGAGGTGGAGCAGGGCTTGGGTGAGAGGCTGAGAACAATGGCACAGAGCCAAGCATAAATCAATTGAGAACCACTTAATGTCTGTAAATAATAAGGCCGTTCCCCACTGCTAAGCCCATATTGTTTCTTTGTCTGTAAGTGTTTATTCTTTAATTTAGAGCTTTACAAGTATAGAATTTCAATATAGTTTATATATTATAGCTCTAATTCAGAAAACATGGAAGCTACTACTCAATTGAGTATCTAGTTAAAAGTGGTGCAAAACACTAACATGGGAAGAATTTATGTGTTGAATGAAAGTTAAATGTCTTAAATGGCATATCAGTCAGTAGGTTTTTAAAAGTTGAGACCTTGTGGTCTCGGGGGGATTTGTAGAGCACTTGGCCGAGGATTAATGGGACTTCTTTGAAGAGGAGACACTGACGTTCATTTCGTTTGCATCTAAACCTTTATCTTTGAATGACTTTGTAGTATTTTTCCCCTGGAGGATTTCAGGACTGCCGTGCGCACTGATGTGCTCTATCTAAAGAGGGGTTACGTTCAAAGATAAGTTCGAAGCTTGATGATGACTTTTGTGTCTGTAGATTAGACTAAGTGAATGAATATCCCGTACTCGTGTTAGGTAATGGCGAAACCGAATCTCAGAGATTTTATATTAGTCTCCTAGGTAACCTCAGTGCCCAGGCCTACATGTCTTTGCATAACACATTTCCAAACAAAAAAAATCCCCAAATTAAGTTTCCTCTTCACTTTATTTCATAGAACCCCCCCCCCCTTTTTTTTTCATAACACCTTTCCTTCCCGGAGCGAGGGAAGTTTTTTTTAATGCGAAAGCTGCTTTGTGGAGCAGACAGATGGAGGTTGCGCAGTGGCAGATAGGGGAGGACTGTTATTGTATAAACAAAAGGGGAGCCCAGCTGGTGGAGAGAAATCAGTATCTGGAGGCCCTCAGTATCTCTGGCAGCCACGGGAGAGATGATCAATGCTGAGGCCAGAGGAAAAGGGGCTTAGCCGCACTAAGCTTCCTGGCAGCCAGGACATTGTAAATGGCATGTCAGATACAAAAATTGCATTGTGGCTTATATACTGACCAAGTGTTTTTCTCTCCGCTAGAGTCCCTACTGTTGCTGTTCATTGCATGCTATGCCACATCCACAGCTCCAAAATGGCGTCGTTATCTTAATTTGTTGTGGGTGGTAAAGGTGAAGTCACTGATGTACCACAGAATCACTTTGGCCCACTGTGGCTAAGGGGTGCATGTCTTGTATTGGCTGGCAATTCGTATGCAGTACAGGACAGCAGGGACATTGAAGTGAGCCTGCAAAACTTGTTAGCAGATGCTGCACTGTGGTCGCGTCTTCCATTTTCAATTATGTGAAGTGTGAACGGGGTATTGTGTCTGCTTATCAGGAAGCACATCTGTTCAATTTACACTGCAGCGTTTCCCATTCTCGCTCTTTGCCCATGCTTCTAAGAGACCTTACAAAGCAATCTACATATTAATCTACACACTGCAGTAACATTCTGTGTATGGATTGATAAGATTCGGGAGTCAGTGAATGTATTCTGCGGTGTCTGCATGCATGCTTGTCAAGTCTGTAGTCCAGTCAAGTGTACAGTACAGTATGGATGGTGGGAGATTTATAGCAGGGCCAGATTTCCGGAATGCCAGATATTTCATAATTAGGTATTTGACATTAAGACTTGACAGGTGGAAAATTGCAAATGACTGAACGATGATCTACAATGCATATCAATGAGGCCAGTCAGTCATCCATAAGCAGAATGTTTTCCCATGCTTTCAAATACTAGAGGATATTGTTGCAACAGACCTCATTTTTTGAATGCAATCAGCCATTTTGATTGAGATTTTTTTCCCCTTTCCTGCCCTGCATAGAAATGTGTCAAACAAAAGACAGGCAGAAACAATGAGAGCGCGGATCCGTGTGGCAAGACTGTATTATGTGTGTGTGTGTATATGTGTGTGTGTGTGTGTGTGTGTGTGTGTGTGTGTTTTTAGCTCAACACCTCGAAAATCACATTGTCAATCAATTCTTTCCTAGTGTCAGTCACCCCAGCTGACAGAACAAGTTTGAGATTTATTGATGCAATATTCATGGAGGCATCTGCGAATTATTTCCTGTGTTCCTGAACTTTGACCCCTCTCTTGATGCAGAGATCCGAGAGGCCTTCAAGGTGTTCGATCGTGATGGGAATGGCTTCATCTCCAAGCAGGAGCTGGGCATGGCCATGCGCTCCCTGGGGTACATGCCCAACGAGGTGGAACTGGAGGTCATCATCCAGAGACTCGATATGGATGGTAAGTGTGGTGTGTATGCGCGCGTGTGTGTGTCTCTGTGTCTCTGTGTGTATGCGTGTGTCTCTGTGTGTGTGTGTCTGTGTGTGTGTGTGTGTGTGTGTGTGTGGGGGGGGGGGGGGTAGTGACAGGTTTAGTAGGCATCTTGACCTTGGAGAAGTGAATGATTTTTTGGTTGTTGTTTTGCTGTGAAAAGATGGTAATCTGTGTTCGTTGATCCAGAAAAAAAGTGCACTTCCTCCTCCTCCTCCTCCTCCTCTCTTCCTCCCCTCCCTCACTTTCTCCACTCCTCCCCTCTGTCTCTCTCTCAGGGGACGGCCAGGTAGACTTTGAAGAATTCGTCACCCTCCTTGGTCCCAAGCTGACAGCGGCTGGCATGCCAGACAAGTTTAATGGAACAGACTTTGACTCAGTCTTCTGGAAGGTAATGATTAGCGGCGTCCCTCCTATTATCACCGACAAGGACAGACACAAGACGCGCCGATCTAGATTGCCAACTAAATTAGGCATGGGAATGCTGGGCCCTCCCAGTGACAAAACGTTTTAATCACTCAACTCCAGACACCTGGCATGGGATCTGTTCTGCATAGCTGGTTCACTGCAAGGTCCTGGCACAACAAGGAAATACAGAAACACCCTCACAGTCCACCTTGACTTGTAATGTGCTGTTAAGTTTAATCACATCAAATTGTTTGTTAATAGTGGACTGAGTCAGCAGGTCAATGACTCACATCAGACATACACCAAATTGTGAAAGCTGGATTGATATCCATTCTTATGCCAGAAAGCCATTCCGTAAGGGTTTCAAGAGTAACTGTGCAATTACATTTAGGTGTATTAATCTTGATGAATCAATGCAGACGTACCATACCCGGTGCTGCAGTACAAGCAATGTTTGCAAAAAGTAATGTCAGGCTGCGGCTAGTGCATTCAAACAGGAATGTGACTTTGAATTGAAGTTTAAATGATACAGACACACTGCAACCACTGCAGCAGACTAATAGTATGCATTAACAAAGCAGTCGAAGGTTAAGGCATAGGGGTATGGAGTTTAATCTACATATGTTTTTCAGAAAAAACCTTCGGCCTCGAGAAAAAAGTCTTTGAGAAACGTCCCCGTGGAATGACATTTTTTGCTTTATATATCAGCATGAGGTCATTTTTAGCACAAAGTACTTTGATGAAGAAATGTGCAAAACATCCTGGCGCTTTTCTTTCTACAGTGCGACATGCAGAAACTAACGGTGGAGGAGTTGAAGAGACTGCTGTACGACACCTTCTGCGATCACCTGTCCATGAAGGACATTGAGAACATCATCATGACCGAGGAGAGCCACATTGCGAACCCGGGGGACTGCCAGGTGGATATAGACAGTAAGGGAACATGTCTATTTACATCCATTTATTTTCAGTGTTGGCTTAGAGTCATTATGCAGCCATTATATCTATGGGAGAGAGCGAGCAAAAAAAAAAAGGCTGTGGGTTGTTTCTCAGTCATAATTGTGTTGTTCAGCTGCTTGTGTCTTTTGCTTGTGATGAGTTTTCTTTGTGACAGTGGTGACAGCGTGTCGGCACTGAACGCCACCATCAGATGTGCTCAGCGCGTTTAATGAGATCTGGTTCACTAGATCAGGGCCCCCGAAAACCTTGTTTTGTTTTTTCGTCTGTCCTTTTACCTCTCTCTCTCGTTCCAGCTGAGAGTCCCACGCAGCAGGTCAAGCAGACATGCGTGAGGAAGAGCCTGATCTGTGCGTTTGCCATCGCTTTCATCATTAGCGTCATGCTCATCGCAGCAAATCAGGTCCTGCGCAGTGGCATGAAGTAGAGACAACGAACCAAGGGGAGTGATCCGTCACACTTTGATGAGATCACACCCACCTGACTGAAAGAAACAGCAAAAAAGTAATAAAAACAACAACAACAACAACATCAAAAGACAAATAATGTTATATAATGAGAAAAAAAAAAAACACTTGGTGGATGATGATGTGCACCCTGGGTCATATTGGATGGGATTTGTGAAGTGACCCAGGCACCCTAACTTCTTCTCCCTGCTTTCTTTGGACTGGAGAAAGTAGCGGATGCATGGGATCCCAACAGGAGATCTTACCACTCAGTGCATGAAGTGCATGGATGTGCATTCATTTTGAAGCATTTTGTAGACATTAAGCTAGAGCAGAATACCCAAACTGTACCCTGGAGGGCTTGCATATGACAAGTTTTGTACCTTGTTTTCAGCAGCAACTGTAAGTACCGCCCGCACTGGACATCCAGAACATAGCACCTTTCAAGTGGTCTGTTAATTTTGGAAAAGAAAGAAAACTGAGACACACAAGCCCTCTGTGGTAATGTTTGTGTCTTTTTGCCATCTAGCATTTCCCAATGAAAATGTTGAAATTCTGTAAACTAACTATGAAAAACTGTGACCAATTTGATGTGGATGGGCGGGTATTCTCATGAAGAGACAAAGAGATTAGCTTAGCACCTGTGTTGCAACTCTAAAAAAAGAGAACTCAAATATGTATAACGTAGTAGAATCACCTGCATGAACAAAAGGGCTGTTTAGGACATGCTCATGTTGTGTGTCGTTATTTGTAGTGATGTAATGAGGTACTGTGGACTACCTGTTGCACTGAGCACACCATGACATCTCACTGCCAAAGGGCCGATTCCAAACCCCTGAGAAAAATGTATCAGCATCAGTGTAATGTCAACAGACATTGAAACCTGCTCAGAGAAGTACGCGTATGTGATGGAATAAAGAAGGAACAACTACATCTAGGACAGACTATGCACACTGGGACTGCCCTTAAGGGTCTGAAGTTGTGCCATAATGACAAACGTTAGTGTAAATGCATGCACAATGAATAATAATTTGCATTTATTAGTCCCACACCAAATATTCATTACCAAGCATCAGGCAGAGGCCATTTCAGAGAATATCAAGCTACATTCGCCACAGAATTTTTGCCTTATCATTGAGTGAATGTAGGGGTGGTTTTAGGGGGCTCGTTAACATGAGACGGGGATGGATTATTCCCCTTAATTTGACATATATTCACCACATTATTGAAGTCGTTTGAATAATTCATCAGATTTTTAAATTTGTAGATGAATTTTTTTAGAATTCAGAGCTGAGCAAAAGCTTCTGTTTGTGAGTCTCAAGGTTCACCTCCTCATCAAGCTGTTTAACATTTTGTGTTTTATATGACAGAAATGTATGCGTGGAGGACAGGATCATACCTTAATCCTGCCTCGGGGCTCGTCTTGGTTCACCTTATTGTTTACACTTTGCCATGTCAAGACACTGCTAAATCCTTCTGCACATTGCATCTATGTCTCCAGGGGTCTTGTATCAAATATGCACTGCGATATATCAGAACAAATTACCGAAACATCAAATGTGATCTGACGGGAGATCTTTGGGTCTGCAGGTGGGGGGCATTGCCAACATTACCATACGCTGAAATACTTCAGATCTGTAGAGGATGAAGACTTATTTCTGTCATTGTGCTCCAATTTCAACCAAAGCTTCAACTAAATCCGAAGACAATAAGAAAAAAGTACTTGTTTACCGTGCGCTCGTCAAAATGAGTCTGAGTGCTGGTATATTACTTTATTGATGAAGTTCTAATGCAGCTGTATCAACATTGATTTCTGGCTAGGAACACTCCGTGTTTGGCAGTCTTTTGACTGCTCTGAAGCAATATGGTATACAGACGTTGTGGAGTTGTGATTTTTCCAGTAAGCGTATATAAATAATTGTGTGAAAACCTGAGCAGTATTATATAACTGTTTCAAGTATTGTTGTTGAAAGATCCATGCATTTGCACATACACAATAGGAAAAAATAGGATTGTTTATTTTATTATTGCACTTTAAAAACCTCATAGCACACAAAAGAATTTCTCATTGTGCCATTTTCAGTCATAGATATCTATATTCATTTTAAATATCTAAATATGGACAAGACAAATATGAAATTTATTTTTACTATTTATTTATTTCTATAATACCCTAGACTAAAATTTATGTTAAGCAAAGGCAATACACTCTTTCTTTAAAAGCTAGATCAAAGGCATGTTTGTTCTTT